>NC_081411.1:357196526-357461526 GCF_030272615.1 Cryptomeria japonica | reverse complement strand
AACCTGCCCCATGAAAAAGTGACAAGCAGCTATGGTGAAGATGAAAAATGTAAGAAAATAATGCAACTGAAAAGGAAAAGGCAATACCACAATTGCCATGAATCTTACAAATTAACAGTATGCTATGCATAACAATGAAATCAATCACTCATATCAGGCATAAATTAGAATAGATAAAAATATTATACAATAGTCGAATTTTCCAAAGAAAGCAATCACATTGAAACATTGGAACTTCTTGGGAGGTCACCCATCCCAGTACTATTCTAGCTCAAATGCACTTAGCCATAGATTTTGTCCCACATTCCAGCCCCCCAAGCTTGATACCTCATATGCAAAACTTCAGAAAGTACTACACTTTGTGAACCATTCACTGTGGAGCTCCCTAGTTCATTCATTTTTATTTGTATATAGAAAGAAGAATGTAGCACACATGCCAAAGGTAAGTCCATTTGGCATTAATTTTATTTTAGTTTTGTGTTATAGATATAGACAATATCAATATGCTCAATGGTGATTTGGTTGCTATAAAAACAAAAAGAGTTTAAAACCAATTATATGAATAGAAAAGATACTGGTTCAAAGGTTGATTATTCATATCTATGCTTGATGATGATTTGGTTTCTAAAAAAATAAAAAATGAGAGTTAAAAAAGATGATATGAATAGAAAGGATACTGGTTCAAAGGTGATTGTTCATCTCTATAGATATTAGAAAATACTTGTGGACACTAAATCTAACAGTTTATAAGAAAAATATATGATATATATTTAATGAGTCTTCTTGAAAGTCAAAAACTCATGATTTAAAACAGAATAGTTAGACTGCCTAGACAAGAATCTCCCACAACATCAAAGCAGTTCTCTTGTAAAAGCATGATATTTGTTATACGATGTTAAGTTTCCTCTATAAATGGTATACAGAGCACAAGGTATAAACTGTCAGAAGGTGCGAGTTCGACTTTGTGTTCAGCAACAATAAAATTTGGATGAAGTTATACAAGAAAAAAAATTTAAAAAAAATCATGATTAAATTCGTCTTGTATAAATTTGATTTTTTATAAATGTAAGTTATAAATCCATAAAAAATAAAATAATATTATATCAAATTTGAATATATTATAATAAGTTCAAAAACATTAAAATAAAAATAAATTTAAAATTTTAATTTAAATATTATAAATAATAAACATATTATAATTAAAAGCCTAATTTTGTCCAAGGGGTTGTCTTTTATTGGTTAAAACATTGAGTTCTCATTGTGGAGATCAAAGTTCAAATCCCAAAGGGACATCTAATATGGAATTCAAAGTTGTGACTCTTAGTCTTCCACAGTTTGCTTCTAGGTGGTTTTTAATAAGTGGATTGTAATTTGTAATTTGTGACTCTTGGTCTTCCATAGGCTGATTCTAGTGTGGTTGCTCGAAATGAGCTAATGGTGGTTTCTAATAAGTGGATTATAATTTGTGACTCTTGGTCTTCCACAGGTTGATTCTAGTGTGGTTGCTTGAAATGAGATAGTATTAGTATCATGGTTGTGGTTGCTCAATATGAGAAAATATTAGTGTTATATAAATGGTTGTGGTTGATGCTCGTATGAGCAAAATATTTGTAAATGATCTATAATATAAAAAAAAACCTAATTTTAATATATTGAATAAAATCAGATGTTTAAAAGTAAAATATTAAGATATTAAATTTATTTAAAACCAAAAAATAAAAAATAAAAACAGAACCTAAAAATTGAAATCTAAATATTAAAGCCCTTGCTCCCTTCTAAGCTTGAAATCCAAATTGACCAATTGTTGGGGTTATAAACCACAAAGCCCAATCCTTGTCTTTTGAGGGACGTTGTGATTGTTGTCTATTTTACAGCAGATTTGCTACCCTTTGTCGCCTAGCTAGGGGTGGTCGAGTGCTACCACCATCGTTGTCATATCCTTAACTGTAGTTATCGCGAGTCTTTGAGCTATGTTGTCCTTCATTTGTAAGGAAAATCTCCATCGATCCATTGTCTAGTTCACTAGTGGGAATGAGAAAGCTGCAGGAGGTGCCAAGAGAGGGCAAAGAGTGTTCAAAAATATTAGGGCAAATTTTTGCACAAATGAGAACGAATTTTTACAATTTCTTTGAAATTCACTAAATTTTAACCTTGAGACTAAGGGTATAAACATAGAGCACCCGAAACATGAAATCCAACAAAGACAGCAGCATATGTTGTTTTATATTGTGGGGGGTTATTATAGTTTCTTTATGTTTACCAAGAATTAAGATACATAACAATTAAAATCAACAATCATTTAAAGAACTCGATCCTAAGAAGTAATTGTTGTGACAATCAAAAACATAACAAATGTTTTTGTAGGTATACACTTTAAACTAGAATCCATGACATAAGATGTTATATACCATAGACCTTGGAAACCCCTCAAGACGTGTATCTTAATTGTAATCCAATTTTGATTCCAAGTCAATACTTCCAAGAACCTTTAGTGGATACATTATAGACTCCAAATATTTCAGCCACAAGTTGGATCACACTAGTAGTAGGGACACATACTCAAATACCACACAGATTTCGCAATCTCACACACCCAAGGTTGAACAAGGTAAATTATTGAATCCCTAGAAAAATTTAAGTCCTCCATCAATGAGATCCTTCTATCCCCTAAAGTAATCCTTATGAGTTATGTAGTTATACTTCCTTAATGACAGTAAACTTGGATTAGGAGTGCCTCCTAAGGTCTTGTGCAATCATTACTCAATGAGAAAGTTTTGATAAAGATGGGTAACAACAACAGCATAAAAACCCGCTTACACCTTGATATTCTTCCCAAGGTTTTGTACAAGATTATAAAATGTAAATACCTTTTATGATCTTTGATTTAGTGTTATAATGTAGCAAACCATCTTATCAATCATCAATCACTGATTTCGTTGGATTGGATTGTGTTGGGCCATCTTTTAAAGACACAAATTTGATAGGATTATCTCCTTTTGAGTCATTGCCACCAAGACTGTAATGCCCCTTTTCTGGATTGCCTTGTAATCATAATGGTGTAGATGTTATTGCACAATCGCCTTGCTGCTTATATGATTATTCTGGATCTGATCAGTCTACTGCTCTGCTACTGAGAGCATTTTAATCCTGATTTCCTCTTTATACAGACTCCACGTCTTTTATTATTTTTCTCCTTCCATGATGATAAATTGTGTGATATTTGATTAATATGTACTGCTGTGGAATATATATATTTATATGTTTTCTAAGTCCCCAATCCTTACTCATTTCCAGTGTTTTCCTTACTCTTTTCCTTGCCTCCTCTTGATGGTTTGATGTTATTCTTTTATAGCTTCCATCAGTGATGTCTCTTCTAAGGAGGTGCCCGTTGGGAAGGAAGATGCCCCTTTGACCACTAAACTGCCCTTCAATTATCGTTGCCCTTAGTGTTTCCTGTTTAATATAATCTTTGTTTACTTATTTTAATTGCTGACCATATTTTAATTAGTATTATAGTGAATGCTGCTCATCACTTATTATTAATAAATACGACTATCTCTGCAGTAATGGAATCATTTTTCCACACTAACCACATGTGCCTTGGTGTAGTGATCGCTGTGTACATGTTGCCCTAAGCATCGGGGTAGGATTGAAACGATAGATTTAGTATCTGTTTGCCTTGGCTTGATCAGATTAATACTTACAGACTACTGTTAGAAAATTGTGAAGTCTTATTTCATAAGACAATTTTCTGAATGTATAGATGTATCTTATTAATTTGTTTAGCTTAAAAATAGGTTGTGAGGAGTGTACAAGGTTTTGTACAAGATTATAAAATGTAAACACCTTTTATGATCTTGATTTTGTGTTATAATGTAGCAAACCACATGTCAATCATCAATCACTGATTTCATTGGATTGGATTGTGTTGGGCCATCTTCTAAAGAGACAAATTTGATAGCATTATCTCCTTTTGAGTCATTGCCACCAGGACAACAAGAGTTTTCCTTGTGGATTACTAAGATGTTCTATATCCTATAGAAAAAAGCTTTGGCTCAAAGATAGGTATGCTCATTTTTCCACCCGTGGATCTTTTCCTAAACATTCCTCACAATTAAAACAATATGGACAATATTCCAACATTAAGAAATAGATTCAAATATTCTCTATAAAATTGATAAATACTTCCCCTCACCTACCTAGATACAAGCTTTCATGCATCAAATATGGATTAAATATTTCAAGTCTAGCTATAGTATAGATACCACATTCAAATGTATCTATCTACAAGAACATGATTGGATCATATATTGTGAAACTGGGTACCCGTATCCAAGCCAAGTACTTGTTTCGATACTGTACAAGTCCTCGTTGAAAATCAATCCCTAGCCAAGTATGCCTAGGGTGACGCCTACATGTCCCAATACATTTTGTGAATGACCATAATGTACTAGTATGCCCAGGTGGTACCCTAGGTGTACCTGGGTTGAAACTAAGTGTACCCAAGCTAACCCACAGCTTGGGGCATTTATTCAAGTTGGTATTTTAACCAAACTAAAATACTTTTTATCCTGTACTCCCCCCCAATAAATGCATTTGCCCTAATTTGCTTTAAAATGCTTTCTATTTGGTGTTTGCAAGTCATTTGACAAACACAAAGCACCAAGAAGAGCATTTTTTTCTCCAAGCTACCATTGTCGGGTTATGAAGGTTGCTTTATTTTGTTTTAAGGTAAGGGCTACGAAGGAGTAAGACATACACCAAGAGCTTCGGAATCATTGCACAAGAAATATTTAGCCATCAAAGGTGAGTAAATCTTTCAATTTTCTCATGTTTTCAATAATTTTTCAAGTTTTTTTAATAATTTTTGGTGAGTTTTGAATTGTTTTTTAACTTTTAATGCATAATAAGAGGTTATAATGCCATTTTTATTTTTATTTTGAATTGTAGTGTTGTTAATTTGTAATGTTTTTCATTTTAGGTTCATACAAAATGGCTGGAAGTTCTAGTTCAGCTGCCCAAAAAGAAGAGAGTTCTTTTAAATTTGAATCAGTATCACCTCTTTGGTGACATCCAACAATGAGTCAACAAATTCCTCATGTTGGGGGTTTCCTTTGTCGATGTAACCATTGTGCAAGAGTATAAGAGCTCATGATTTTCAAGTGAAAGCTCACTTATACACCATCCTTTTACAAGGAATAAAAGTTTGTCCAGGACCAAATAAAAAAGGGTTGCCAAAGGAACTAATATTAGCTTATGGGGACCCAAACGTGCATATAGATTCCTTCGTGACTATGTGTAGTGACTACCATAGTCTAGATTTCGTGCTGCTGAAACTGTTTTCGCGTTCCCTCAAGGGGACAGCGTTAGAATGGTATAGCTCCTTACCTGACCATTCTATTTGTACCTTTGATCAGCTTATGGATCTTTTCCTCAAGCGGTTTCAAGCAAACATTGGTAGCAGGGTCACTATCGTTGAACTTGTTCATTGTAAACAGAAGCCTAATGAAAAGATCACTGATTTTATTTCGAGATATCAATCTATCTCAACTAAGATCCCCTTTGCCCTGCCAGATAGTGATCTACAGAGGATGTTTATCAGCAATCTGCAGCTGGCATTGAGATAGAAACTATCTCTTAACCGATATCAGAACTTCGCTAACATGTGCTCTTCTCTCACTGATTACCTGCACATTGTGTCGCAGTTTGGAGATACTTCTTCGAACCCTCGTGGTAGGTCATTTGCAGGCACGACCACGAATGGGTCCCGGAAGAATAAGGTTGTTGCTAATGTTGTGGCTATTCCTCCAATGGCTGCTACGCAAGCCCCGCAACAGAATAGAGTTTTCACTAAGATGAATGACTCCTACTTGAGCATAATGCAGTAGTTGCTAAAAGACAGCCTTATTACCCTTCTGGAAATAAAACCGTTGTCTGATAGTCGGCCTTATCCGCATTGGTATGATGGTTCGAAGTTTTGTCATTATCATCGTGTGCCTGGTCACAACACTGAGCGATGTTATCGTCTTCGACATGTTGTCCAAGACCACATCGACAGTGGTGCAATCAAGGTGGATGCACGGAAGCACAAATCAAACAAGTCTGTTGACAAAACCAACAGCAACTTGCAGATTTATACTAATCCTTTCCCTCTGCATTCGACAAGCTTTATTTCTGCATCGGATCCTTCTTCGAATGATGGTCCATATGTGAACATGGTCACCATCACCCCTATTAGCTCACCTCCGGCCCTGAAAGGGAAGGTATCTGATCTGTCCTTGTCATTTACCCCTCTGGATGCCCCGTATTGCGGAGAGCCTGCTCTTCTTTACGTCCCTGCCAAGCTGAACGGTCAAACTGTCACATGTGTGATGGTTGACCCATCTAGCAGAGTCGATGTTATCACAGAGGAGACTCTCTTTGTGAATGGCTGGCAAAGACCAGCATATGATGAATGTTGCGCAACTTTGAGGACGTGTGATGGGTTCTCTATCTGCCCCTTGGGTAGTATCACCTTGATGGTCCTCGTAGGACCTAAGGCGGTGTCCTCTGTGTTCGTCATCATTCCCGAATCGAACCTCTTCCGAGTTAAGCTCAGCATCCCTTGGCTGATTGCTATGGAAGCAGTCCCCTCGGTTGTGCACAAATGTCTCAAGTTTCCCCAAGAGGGCACGGTGCATGTCTTCCAGGACACTGGATATTGACCCCTGATCGCCTGTGGGGATTTTTCGTTGGACCACTTTTGGCCTGCTCTGGTGGGACCCATGCTTCCCCGTGGTGATGTAATGTACCGCGCTTATTATCAGTACAAGACAGGGGAGTCGGCCCCTACATCTGTGCAGCCTAGTGTTTCGTTGCCACCTCTTGCATCGACCTCTTCTCCATCGAATCCGATCTTGGAGCGAGTAGTGCCTCATGTCTCCTCATCATTGGAGGCCGAGGCTAAGCCTGCTCCCTCACATAGACCTCTGCATTCACCTAGGACCGCACAACCTCAAGCGGTGTCTATTGTTCCTGCAACTACACCCGACGCAGCCAAGGGAAAGGCACCCATGTTGTCCAAGTTAGCGGCCCGCCCTCCCTTTGAGCTCCCGATCATGGTCGATATTCCTCGGCCCTCTCGTTATGAGAAAAGGGAGCGCTCTTCTCATGTCCCTTCGTCACAGCCTATGTTGGCACCCTCTGATCCTCCGACCGCTCCTCAAGCGAAACAAGGTCGGGCACCCGTTGTTGTGGATGTGGTGCCTCTCCAGGATGCACCTCCTGTCTCATCAGTTGGGCCTTCTCCCATCCTTGACACAATTCCAGAGGCCTCTCCTATGGAACATGATGCTCCTGAATCCTCTCCGACTCCAATTGGTGGTCCTCACCTTCGTCGGAATCAGCGTGCGCGTGACCGTAAATGCTTTCGACAAGCCCGAGCTTGCGAGCGTGACGCTGCCTTACAGTCCGCTAGTGTGGCTCTAACACTTGGTGTCACTATTTCAAAGCCTATTCCCTTGGTTCCTCCCATCTCTGCACCTGTTTCAATCTTGCTCCCTACTACTTCAAGGGCTTCCGATCAACCTCCCTTTAAACGGGCGCACGTTTTCATTGCTCCTTCTTTGGAGCCGCCTCTTATCACTTCCTTGTCGGACATGCCTCCCTTGTCCCGGCCCCTTAACATGGCACATACGCAAGTGGTGCCTAGTGCGTCTTTGTCTACCCTACCCGCTTCGTCACCATTCCAACATCCGAGTTTTCCTAGGGTCCTTCAACCTACTACGGTTGATAGAAGGCCTGACACTCCTATCCCGTGTAAACGCAAGTTTGAGCAAGGCCTTGTTCCAGAGTTCTGACGGCACAAGTCTTTGCAGGTATGTTCTTCATCCCTTCATTTGCCTGTCTCAGTGGCTGCTAGTTTGCCTATTTTTGTTTTTATGATAAAGAAGGCCCCGCCTTCTCCCAAGTTCGTCACTACTCCTCTTCTAGAGGCCGGCATTCCCGTTCTTGTTTCATCTTCTCCAAGCGAGTCACCTGCTTCCTCCAAGGAAAGCTTGCATGTTCGACTCCTTGGAGGACATCCCAGACTTGTCTACGATCTTCACAGGATCGTTGACCCTCACCTCCTCCGAGCCTGTAGACAAAGACATCGTTGCTGCTTTGTCTCTTGCTCTCGTTGCTGGTGAGGCACCCGGTGCGGCCCTTGCAATAGTTCCTCTCCGAGCCCGCCCCCCTTCTCCCTATGACCTAGATTGGGAGGACGAGGCTCTTCTTGAGGACGATGATCTCCTACAGTGCGATCCCCTCCTAAGGGCTGATCGTTAGGACTTTTATTTTTCCTCTACATCTGCTTGAATGTGTGTGTGACTGTGTTCCCTCATGCTTGCTTTATCTGTTTGTTCCCTCCTGGAGGACCCAAGTCACTCCGTAGGTACTTGGATACGGTAGGTTGAATGTCTTTATCCGTTGTGCTCTCCTAAAGGACACGAGTTACTCCATAGGTGGTCGGATACAAGGGATTTTCTGTCATACACATTCCTCTATTTGTTTACCTCTTTCTTCTATTTGTCGTATCTTGCTTTTGGACATTTGGGGATGATGCAAAGCGTTGGGGGCATTCGAATACAAGGGATTTTTTGTCGTACACATTCCTCTATTTGTTTACCTCTTTCTTCTATTTGTCGTATCTTGCTTTTGGACATTTGGGGATGATGCAAAGCGTTGGGGGCATTCTTTACCTTCTCCCATGTTGACCCGAATTTTTATTTTCTCCGTCTTCATGTGCTCTTCTTCAGATCCGAGCAATTTGGCAATACGACGATACACCCATCTCACAGTGATACTATATATCTTTTTGATACTGCTATGGGTTCTAGTGCCAAACTATTAGATCCCCCTGTCCTCTTGCATTGCATCTTTTGATGTTGTGGACATTTATGTGTCACTATCTATTGGTGGCATTCCACGGAAACATCTCGTTATGTTGATGTGCCACAACTCCTCTTCTCCTTAGAATGACATGCCTTCCAAGCATATCATTCTAAGGGGGGGCCATCATATCTGCATTTTATCTTTTAGCTCTTGCATCAGTTTCATTTGCCAAGTTGCCTTTTTATGTTTCCCTAGGTGGGGGCCAAACCACTTAATCCTTTTCTTTTCCAAGATCGCCTAGGTGGGGGCAAAGCCACTTGATCTTTTCCAAAGATTGCCTACATGGGGGCCAAACCATTCTTGACTTATATCTCTTTTGTTTGCCTTGGTAGGGGCCAATCTACTACTTACCAAATTTATCTGCCCTATCGCATGGCTATCTAGCGCGTCGCTACCCATGCTGGCAAATCTATCTTTATCTGCCCTATCACATGGCTATCTAGCGTGTCGCTACCCATGCTGGCAAAATTTATCTTTATCTGCCCTATCGTATGTTTATCCATACCGGCATATCATGCCCTATCATATGGCCATCTAGCATAACGCATCTTGCTACCCATACCGACGTATCTTATACCAATGGCGGCCACTTATCTCATATCTTTCCGTAGCCAAGGGCTTTCCTCCAGAGCGAGGTTTTTTTCTGTTACGCTATCTTACCCATTCCTTTATCCAACCATCCATCATGCTAGTCTACAGCTAGCATGTTTGAGATGTACCAAATAGCAACATCTATACCAAATCTCGACATCATCTTGTTGGAGGCAACCTCGTCTGATCAACGAAAATCTGCCTCCCTATCGCAACTGTTCTTTCTCTGTATCTTCCTCTACTTTAGCTTTGCATACCTCAGCAAAGGCATGCTTGCTAAAGTGGGGGCAAAATGTAATATCAAAAACATCTTCCCTTGTAATTAATGTGACAAATGGCGCTTTTTCCTCCATGTCATTGGAGGTCAGGATTCGCCATTATGTTCTTTTGTCCACTTAGACCATCCATGTCAGCTCTGGCCGAAGCATTACCAACTCTGCCAACCTATCACCTTCGGGGACACAAGCATGGCGTGCTAGCGTCCTACAAATATGACAGTCCATAGGTGGTCGTTTGAGCGTTACGCCTGCGCCCAGAAGGAATCGTAACGCCTCTGCATGCGCCCACCGACGTCCAAATTCCTTCCTGGGCCTTTATCTTTCACTTTGGAGGCATTTGGAACAGATTCTTTGGCAAGTTTGGCAATCTTCTTGCAGGTTGAGCTCTTGGAGACCATTTTGAATAGCATACTATCAACACCACCATTGTTGCAGCATTACCAAGCATTCCAAGCACTTCCAAGCATTCCAATCTCCGTTCATGATAGGGGAGTTATCTTAATCCTCTCTCTTGCATATTTATCAACTTTATTTCCAATTTCACGTTACATTGTTAATCTCTTTATCATTTATTTTTCCTGTGGTTTTCTTGGGTTTTACGTGGAGGTGGAAACACCAAAACGAGGGTTTGACTTAGGCAGGCTCTAAAACACAACCCCCAACATTTTCCTTTCTTGCACGTGTGTAGGTACACTATCGTGAAGAGGAGATTAACTTGCGGGAGGCTTCATAGCGTGTACCCGTTGTTTGTTTGTTTCTTTGGTTATTTCGCGTATCAAGTTTACTAGTTTAGTTTTATTGTTTTTTGTACTTTTACTGCACCGTAATCGCACTTAAAGTTTTATGTACGAATTGTGTAACTCGTCCGTACAAGACGATAGCGCGTCGTGCTGGTGTCCCAAATCTGCACGCTCGTCCCGAGGACAGAGGCTCTACAGAGTCGTCCAGAGACGCTTCTCGGGTGTCTGGCACTTCTCGCATAAATCTGTTATCCCCTGGCTCATCTTAGCGCCAGTTCGCAGAGGTAATTGGAAGGACAATTTGTCCTCAAGGATCCATCATCCTTGAGGTGGAAAATTCCCTCCATTACAGAGCTATATGAGCGAACTTCACAAATCAAGCCACATGAGCGAACTTCACAAATCAAGGGACATGAGCGAACTTCGTGTTTGAAGGCACATGAGCGAACTTCACAAATCAAGCCACATGAGCGAACTTCACAAATCAAGCCACATGAGCGAACTTCAAGAATGAAGGCACATGAGCGAACTTCACAATTCAAGATATATGAGCGAACTTAAAGAATTAAGCCCCATGAGCGAACTTCATAAATCAAGGTATATGAGCGAACTTCAAGATTTACTATAGATAAGTGAACTTCATGATTAAAGGGAGCTAAGTGAATTTCATGTTCAAGCACCTAAGAGCGAATTTCATAAACTCAAGAAGAAGAGCGAATTTCATGAACTCAAGAGGATAAGCGAATTTCATGAACTTAAGAGGATGAGCGAACTTCAAGATTCAAGGTACATGAGCGAACTTCACAAATTGAGGTGTGAACTTCATGTTTTGAGGTACATGAGCGAACTTCAAGTTTGGAGCTAAATGAGCGAACTTCATGTTTGGAGCTACATGAGCGAACTTCACAAATCAAACTACATGAAAGAACTTCAAGATTCAAGGGAGATGAACGAACTTCACCACTTGAGGTAGGGGAGCGAACTTTCTTAATGTTTCGATGCACCTTAAAGATTAATCAAACATTTAAAGAGGTCCAGCTTGAAAAGATTTGCTGTTTTAATTTAATTAAACCAAGTCGGCCTATATGGGAAAAGACATAACCTTCTCCTAATCACCTATAAGAGGGAGTTCAAACATTCATTTCAAACATCAATCAAACCAAACTCTTCTCTCTAATCAAGGAGCAGATTAGCGGATTTTAGCAGCAAAAAAGCAAGTTCAATCATCATCAATAGCGAATTTACCGCAAAGGAGCAACAATTTCAACATCACAAGGACGAATTTTTGCATTAATATTGCAGATTGAAAGGAGAATTTCATCCTTTAACAGTAACATCAGTCAAAGAACAAAGGTGAGTTTAAGAAGACAGCGAGCTCTTGGACTTCAACAGTCATATCATTGATCAAATTTCGAGTTATCAGAAATCAGAAGTAAGTGCATCATTTGGACTGGTACAAAATCAGGTACAGGTCTGATTAAGGTCTGAAAGTGATTTTGTTTAGGCAAATTAGACCTCCCTAATTCATCTAAAGAAGCAAATCAGTCTTATCTAGCAATTGACTTCACATTTATTAAGATGCAAGATTGATTTAGATCAATTTCATAGCTAGCTTACTAAGTGAATAGGCTTCATTACATCAATATTTCACCACTACCCTAACTTACATATCTCTTATAGGTGAAAGATGGTGGCTCCTAAACCGAACAAAACCATGACTCGTCATGCACTCATCAAGGAAGACTCAAAGAGTGGCGCATTCGAAAGCAGGATCACTTCGCATTGGAGCAAAATAGGAGACACCAATCTCGGGAAGTTCGATACCAAGAAGTTCCGATACCCGTCATACACAAGTGAACCTACTGCTACAGCCAAGAAGATGATTGAAAGTGGGATCATAAACGCAGCTGGCTTTCTTCCTGCGGTACAATGCTACAAGCAAATTGTGGAGTGTGCCCAACATTATGACTCTCCCTCGAGAAGGATAGTGGCGAAGGATGGAACAGTGCTCGCATATCTATCAGAGACAACACTCAGTGAAGCATTTCATCTACCTGAGCCTAAGGATATGGTCTTGTTGTGAGGTATTCACACATACCCCATCGCAATTGGGGACCTCCACTTTTTCGCTTTCTAGGTTAGTCATCTTAGCTTAGTTGTTAGTTGATGTCGAGTCTTTGCTATTAACCTATTGTTCGTAGTTGCTCAGGAGCTGGCCAAGTCTTTCTCTTTGAAATGAAGTGAGGTTTAATATTCCCTTTGCCCAACCAAGGCATAATCCCTTCCACTTCTCCCGATCCTGTCAATGGATGCCCAAACCCAATCACTCCCATTTCCATTTCCTTCCATTTCCGCCTCCCCTAACACTCTTCACTTCCATTTACCATACCTTCTAACTCACCTACCTTCCTATCCTCTATCCTCCATCCACCTTTCATACCCCATGCCTTAACCTCCTTCACATCTCTACATAACCTACCACTTCCATGCCCCTTAACTTACATCCCATCTTCTAACCTATACCTTTACCTACCTAACCCTCTCCTCATCCTAGTATACTCATCCACTACCCTTCATCTACATTTACACCTACCTTTGCCCACATCTACATCTACATCTTCCACCCTCCTATCTCTATACCCCTTAGCCTACCACATCCTAACCTCCTTACCTACTTAATTATTCCCATTTCCCACCTTTATTCCTAATTACCTTCTTCCTACCCACACCTTTCCACCTTATCACCTACCCCATCCTACCCACACCTTTCCACCTTATCACCTACCCCATCCTAGCCTACCCATATCCTATCCCTATCCTAACCTACTACCCTACCCCCTTACCCTTTTTCCTTGCCCCTTATAACTCCCATTATAACCTACATCCCCTTTACCCTTTCATTAACCCCTTATACCTCCCACTCCACTTTATTCCCCAACATATCCTAACTCCTTCCAACCGCTTTTACCTCCCACATCCTAAACCTCATTTCCCCCCACGTATCTCCTAATTCCATCATTGATATCCCTTATGTCCCCCTTTCCTCCAACATCCCATTCCCTCTCTTTCTCCACGTAGCAGCTACCCTTAACATTTCCTACCACTTCCCCCTCTTATTTCTCTCCACCGTATCACATTATATGCTGGGCCCCACACACTCAAAAATGGAGAATCAAATGAGATTTTTAAGGAAGGTAGGACCTTCCTTGCTGGGACCCACCGAGCTTTAGCCTGGGGATTTTAAGTGTTTTTAATTACCATGCCACATATTGCTTGGGCCCCACAAAATCTGAAATGGAGTTTTAAAAGCTTGTTTTAAGGCATAATATTTCCTTTGACTTCCTTTACCACCGTAGCCTTGATTGGGTCCCACCAAACTCTAAGGTGAAGGAAAAAAGTTTTTAAGATATATTTTATTTTTATTTGTTTAAAAGGAAAGCAGTCACTTCATCATTTCTTTGACCCCTAATATCCCCAGCATGAGCCACGATAAGACACAATGCAAGATGTGGCACCAACAAAAAATAAGCAGGCTGGCCTCTAAATGAAGATGCGTCACTTTAATGAAGATAGAGTAAAGCAGACCCTTTAACATCCACCGTCTATATAAGAGGACATCCATCCTCATTCCAAGGCATTAATCAAAGCAATTGCTACAATCTGCTCTGCAATCTAAAGACAGCGAATTGCAGCAGACAGAGAGGCAGAGCTGCAAATTTGACGATCAAAATTCAGATGAGAAATGATTTCAAGGACTAATTCCATCAGTAGATTGGTATTTCCCAGATTTGAATTGTTGAAAGCACAATTAATGATGCATTAGGGGTGTGAAGGATTGTTTTATTTGCATGATTCTTGATTCATTATGTGTTTTTCAGGTTTTGATAAGAGGACCGAAAGCTGATAAAGAGATGATTTTATTAGGAAGCTTAAAGACTACACTCCAAGGCAAATCAAATTCAAGGAGGACTCACACATTAATATCCACATTTGGGAAAGCTGACTGCAGGAGATTCACCACCTTAAACAGAGTTGGAGTTTGATACAAGGGCAAAGGGAAGCTCATGGAATGATGAAGAAGAACGAGCAAGTGCATCATAGTTTACTAACAACAAATTTCTCCAAGTTTGAAATCCACTTCATGACCTGGCCTCCAGGAGCGAACTTCATGTATCTGATCAAGAGCGAATTTCAGGTGTACTCCATGAATTGACAGAGGAGAGCGCACCTCATGGATTGAGGACTCCAGTCAGAAGTTATAAATTGGCAAGTTTTGAAATAGAAAAGGATATATCTGTTACTCAAAGCCAGGATCCATCTCCTGTAATGTCAAAGTCACCATCTGTTCAAAGATATAATGAAGACTATGGTTCAAGGCAGCCTGATGAGAACTCTGATGCATGCGATTCAACAAAATTACAGGGTTCACCATCAGAGAAAACACTAGAAAATGTAGCTCTATCGGATGCACTCATGAGAATGCCTTCTGTGAGGAGACAAGATAGCTTTGGCATGTGTTTGCCATCGAAATTCCAAAGGACATTGGGCGAGATCATTTGCTTACCATGTCCTTGCTGATCCGCATGTCTTCTCCTTGCTGATGATTGAGCGAACTAGAATGTGTCTTGGAGTGAGCTTTGTTTGCAATCATGCCTTATCCTTAGCAGGGTCAGAGAGCGAACTTCATTTGGAGCTTGTCCTTAGAAGGGTCAGAGAGCGCGATTTGATGTTTTCTCCTTACTGATGGTCATTGAGCGAATTTAAATATGACTTTGCCTTGTCCTTGGGCTGGTCAGAGAGCGAACCTTATTTGGAGCATGTCCTTACCTTGGTCATGGAGCGAATTCACCTTTTGGAGCTTGTCCTTAGAGAGGACACAGAGCGAACTATACTTTAAGTCTTGTTCTCATCAAGGACACAGCGCGAAAATTTTATTTTGGGCCTGTCCTTGGAAAGGACATGGAGCGGACTGCTTGCTTTGACTTTGTTCGCCCATGAGACATTAAGCGAAGTGATGAAAAAGCGTACCTTGCAAAGGTTGAGGAGCGAAAAATGTTGATATAGGTCCTGTCCTCATCAAGGACAGAGAGCGAACTGCCTTAAGAGGCTTGTTCTTAGAAAGGACAGGGAGCGAGTTTGGTATAGGTCCTGTCCCTAGCAAGGACGTAGAGCGAACCCCTTGTCTTAGTCTTGATCCCCATATAAAATGAGACAAGTTAATGATACTATACCTTGCAAAGGCCAGCCAGCGATGACTTCATATAGGTCCTGTCCTTAGTAGGGTCAAGGAGCGAAAATTTTCATTTAGGTCTTGTCCTTGAGAAGGACGATGAGCGAATTTGTCATTTAGGTCTTGTCCTTGGGAAGGACAGAAAGCGAACTTGACCATTTAGGGCCTGTCCTTAGCAAGGACATGGAGCGAAGTTCTTGTCTAAACCTTGTCCTTGGAAAGGACACAGAGCGATTTTCTTCCTAAAAGCATGTGCTTTTCAAGGGTCCAAGGGCTAATGTCCTCCCAAAGGTCCTAGAGCGAATTCAAGTGTTTTGCCAGAGCAAGTTAGCCTTACACCCAAATGACATGATCTTTACCCTAAGCACCTATAAAAGAGAAGTATTTGTGAGCAGACCTACTGAATCTGATCAGTAAGACACTGTATTTCTCCAGCTAGACATCAAATTCTGTCAGCAGATTAGCGAGTTTTATCAGAATATAGGTGAGTTGCTGCAGCACAAGGGCAAAATTAGACATTAAAGGAGCAGACCTGATGATCAAGAAAGACAAATTAAGCATTGAAGATGTGGATCTGATGTTTAGGAGGAGCGAATTCATCAAGAAAACAACAAATTTGCTTCAATCAAGGAGTGACCCCTTCTATAGATGCTCTTGTTAAACCTGCAAATTACATCAAACTAGGAGGTTATAATACAAGGGATATCATTTGATGCTTGGTTATTTGTTTTGCAGGAGATGAAGAAACAAATGGAGGAAGATTGGAGTAAAGACCTCAAGGAAAAAGTTTCAACACCAAGGACAAGATATAAGGAAGACCTCTTCAAGAGGCTCCATCAGCATCAAGAACACCTCAAGTGCATGAAGAAGACTAGTACTAAGCACCTACAAGCAGTAGAGCGGAATATCTCCAAGGTTCTCATTCTATCACATTGACAAGGGGAGATCATAAGATGGCAAAAGGGAGATCATATAACCGTTCTAAGACAAGATAGACAAGCAAGGATTGGAGGTTGACCACGATGAATACTTCCTATCACCACTACTTTGAGCAGGCTTGTAATGTCGAGTATCAAATCTTCCAAACCTACAAGTACAAGTTGAGATGGAATCCTAGTCATCCTAGTCATCGTCCCAATCACCACTCACCAATCGGGGAAGGTCTACATCAGCATGCCTAGATACAATGCATTTGATTCCTCCATGATGGCACAAACTCCGAGGCACCTACTCCTGATATCTATTGGTCATACCAATGTGTAGTAGTAATTATTTTATTTTATTGGCCGAACTGAGTTTGTTGTAACAAACTCTAATTAGGGTTTTCATTGTAAAATCTTGGCCATTGATCTTAAATTGATCTGAGCCATTTGTAAAGGTTAATAGATAATAATTGGACAATAGCTAATAGTTAGGAAAGAATAGAATAGCAATTAGAATATAAGTTAGAGTAAAGTAGGAGGAGAAGGCAGAAATTGTTGCCTAAGTTGTAAATGAACTCTATTTTCATTGAAGTTATGGTGAAGTGAGTTGTTTCTTTACAATGTGCGTGGTTTCTTGTTGGATCCTCATGTTAGATGATAAATAAATTAGATTGAATGGAAGAAGTTGGTGAATGTATTCATGTGGAATCCGCTTAGTCCATACCACTAGCCTCTTACTGATTGTGAGTATGCCTTGTGTGGTCAATTGGAATAACATGAGCTTAACCTCGAATCATCCTAAACTCATTGTTTATGCATTAACTTGAATGGTGATCAATGTTTGGCAATAATGGTTCAAACATCTTTGAAACGTCCTTAGAAGATTGCACTGAGCTTGTGTCGAATTGTTCAAGTTGATGGTGAGACCTAGCTTGGTAGGATTCCACCTATTCATTTATCTATCTTCTTACATTCTAGGTCTTAGAATAGGCTCTCTCAAACCCTACCTCTTTTGCTATTTTTTATCTTTCAATTGAGTAGATAGGACCTAAGTTCAAGCAAATCAAGCATTCAGGCATTCGAATGTAAGTCCCCTTGTGATTCCAGCATAATCACACCAAACCAATGAGCTTATCCACATGTAGTGACCCTACATTTGGAACCTTGGAGACTTTCTTGGATGAACCTTAAGCAAATCTTCAGCATCCAAAAGATTTTGTTCAGGAGAGGATAAGATACTTATGGTATTTTATTCTATGTTCGCATGTACGTAAAAACACATCAACAGGTCTACATAAGTATGGAAGGAGCTAAGTCTGCCTATGACGATGATCCAGATGCTTGTTCAAAGATCATCGACAAGTTTTGGTTGAAGAAGAGTAGAGGTGGTAGGAGCAGATGGCCCGACAAATTACATAGGGTGGACTTCAAAGATGAATTCAGAGACTTCATCACCCTACTTCATTGATTGGTGGGTGCACCTGAGGCTTCCTATTTCGAGGACTGGATGTTCTACTTCATAGAGATTGTCACTCATGGCAAGGATACAATCAATTGGGCGAGGCTCATCAGCAATAGTATTGATCTACAGTTAAGGAGGCTGATGTGCACTAGAACATTCTATATGAGCTCCTACGTCATATACTCCCTCACAAGAAATTTTGAGTATCCAGGACTTATGTATAGGGGCGTAGTCGGAAGAAGACCCGGAGAGGTAAAAGTGCATGTGTTATACACAACTTAATCATCCACCTAAACAGCATTATAGGAGAGTGAACGATGCATTCACTATGCATATCACGAGGACACTTCGAGGTGGACTGCAACAAAGACTCTCTCCAAAGGCACAAGCATTGGTACAACAACACGGTGCATAGTTTATCCAATTCCCGAAGTTCACTTATATCAGAGTTCAAGGATGTCTTGTTCCTCCCTACATGTTGCCCCGCTACCTGACAAATAGAGTGGTGCTACTTGAGGTGGTGAGACAATTGGCAGCATATGTCAAGGCATATAGGCATAAGCATGGAACCAGTGTTTCTTTCCCTATTACTATTGGAGACTCTATTGAAGTGTGCCCTTCCATTCATGTAGTTGAGGATGCCGAGAAAGAGTTGACACTTCATTCACTCAAGCCATTCACTCCTAGAGATTGCTTTGATCCATACAATAATATAAAAGGAATTTTAGGCAAGAAGTACAGACACTAGTGGCAGCTAGAGGAATATTGGATGAACGTTCAAGATGATGTGGAAGTGAAGAAGATGTATTCCAGGCTACCTCTCGATTTCATCAAGAAATGTAAATTGTTTCATGTTGTTGATCAAGTTCAAGATAGCGGCAAATATCTCCAATCAGCCTACGCCAAAGAAAACAAGGAGATCAACATCAAGTGGGTTGATATGGAGATCGTTGATTTGAACGAATTAATGAAACCAATTTTGGAATACACTCACATATGGATAGACATACAACACCAAAGATTTGAAAGACCAGAACATAGCAATGACATACCACTCAGAAGAAAGAGCAGATGGTGAAGATGAGGTAAGTGCAAGTGGGAGTGCTCCTCAACCATCTCACTCAAGAGGTTCAAAGAGAAAAGAAGATCATGGAGAAAAGTAGCCCTCAAGGAAGAAGCATAAATCAAGTTCTAGTCATCCTTCCTCCAGGCATGAAGAAGAGTTGAATCAGGATGAGAGACACGAAGAACAAAGGATAGAGAAGGAGTTGAGTCAAGGAGCAAATGAATCAATGGAATCCACGGTTCACAATGATAAAGGCAAAGAGAATCTTCTCAAGGACAAGAAGATCTCACTCATCGCATTCAAGAGATCAAAAGAAATGAAGAAGAGGATACTGATGAGACTACTTCACCACCTAGAGATGAGCAAGTGCGTGAAGAAACACAAATTCAAGAAGGAAGATCCTCCATTCCTAAATGGCTTAAGGAAAGACTAGCACAAGAAGTGATAGTAGTTGAAGAAGAACCAACATATGACATAGCAAGTCTTCTAAGCCAAACTCGAGAAGTCACCAAGAAGAGGAAAGCTACAAAGATATCCAAGGCAATTAGAGATGATTCGGGATCAAGGAAGTTGCAAATAGCTACTCCAAGGGTTGAGCAGTATGAAGGTGAGATCACAGCAGATGAGTGTGATTTTGGAGACTATTGATTTGGGTCCACTCACCTCCGAACAAGCCATAGGGGATGCTACTGATTCATTGAAGGCAGTTAATGATACGTTGAGAGCTGAAATAGAAAAGAATAGAAGATTAGAAAAGGAGATAAGCGTGTGGAGGAATTATGTCCAGCAATTTCAAGAACCATTGAGACATCAGAGTCCAGCAGCTACACCGCCACCCTTGCTTCCTCCAAAATCCGTTGATCATATGGAGAAGATGAGGAAGTCCGCACAATTGATGGACACATGGATAGAAGATTGATATACTAGAGTTAGCAAGTTCATGAAGGGTATAATGAAGACACTCGACACAATCATAAAAGTTCTTGGGAGAACTCACGTCCTCATAGAAGCCTTTGAAGCATTTGCTCATGCTAGAGATGTTATCATTCCAGTACTTCAAGTAATAAGGAAAACACCCAGGGAAGTCCTATCAAGAGAGAAAATAAGAAGAGAAGGATCTAAACCCAGCTTTCTACAATGGAGCAGTCTGCTTCGAACAAAGAAGATCATTTTTTAGGAGATTGGAAACGGATGCAGTCAAGTTCAAGATGATATGCATCATATTCATGATAAGATAGTGGAAGTAGCGCAGATTGTTTTAGAGAGGAAAATTGATCCAGGGACAATTATAAAAGTTAGAGACTTGGAGGAAAGGATAAGAGTTATCTTCCATGGGACTGATTAAATGATCGCCAAGGGATAGTTGGATGATCTGCTTGAGCTTGTGGTATTAGCTAGCAAGACTCAAGAACTCGAACCTAAATGGGAGAATGCCATCGACAAAGCCTTCGATGAATTCATGCACATGAAGGAACAGTTGAAGTCTCAACCTGAGATCCGACGACTGAGATAGAGGGCATAGTAACCAGATTCATTGAATACACCGGAAGGGAAGGAGAGAAAGGAAACAAGATTCTAGAAGACAGTTTGTTATGATCCTACTTGGCAAGTCATTTTCTCATTGGAGGATGCTTCCTCGATTTCAATGCCAGTACATGTTATTTTCTCATTCGTCGATTGCATGATAATGTTTATCTAGATAGGGTTTCGTTTGTATCAAACCCTAATTAGGGTTTAGGTGGCAAAATCTTGGCCCTTGATCTTCATTCAATCTTGGCCCTTCATTGTATTTGGGAGTACTATATAAACTCCACTCATTTCATTTGTAAAAGAGTTATTAGTAAGTTGATTAGTAAGCTAATAAGCTAGAGAGAGATTAGATATTAGAGATAGAATTCAAAAGTGATAAGAGAAGGACTTGAAGAATTGTTGTTATTTGGCTTTTGGATTAATAAAACAATGAAGTCGTCGTGGTGTTTCTATTCAATCTTTGAAGCTTATTGCATGGTTCTTTATCCTCTCAAGTCAATCTTTAATATTAGTTTAAGTATTTAGATTGAATGATGGAATGTTGTATTTGATACATTGTGAAACTTATAATCCATACCACTAGCCTCTTGTTGATTGTAAGTGCACCTTGTGTGGTCAACTGGAATCATTGAAAGTGCTTAAGTTCAATTGTTGCTCAATCATGGTTATGCATTCAAGTGATGGTGTCTATGCTTAGCAACGATTTGAAAATCTCCAAACATCCTTAGAAGATTGCACTAGTTTTGGTGGGGTTGTTCTTGGATGGCAATGCTAAGACTAGTAGAGTTTCACTTGTGTCGTTCTTCATCCATTCATTCCTAGGATAGCTTAGAACCTATCAACCCTCATCTTTTGATATTTCTTTGATAAACATCTCGTAGTAGTAGAAAGAACTTCACCGCATATCATCCGCAAAGTACTTCAAAAAAAACTCTCCTTATGCTAAAAAGCCCCTTGATGAAACAGCAATCACAACGACCAATCGTGCTTATCCACACGTCAAGACCTGACATTTATGAACCTTGGAGTTGTCTCAAGTGATCCTTAAGCCAATCTTCAGCATTTGAGAAGCTTTGTTCAAGAGAGGATAAGATACTTTTGGGTATTTTATTCTGTGTTCGCATGTGTCTAAAAAACATATCAACAAGAGGGTGGCAGCTTATAGAGATGGGGAGGTTGTTGCTAGCTTTAAGGCTGCATTTAGAAAGATATATACAGCTGAAGAAATTGTAATATCCCCTTTTATGAAATGCCCTAATTTACCCTAGATTTCAATTCTTAACAACTAAGGGTGGGTTAAAGAGGGAATACTTTTATTTCTCAAATTGGAAAGGCAGAATATTGTCTTATCCTACACGTAGTTGCAGATTCGATCTCTTTGTTATCTTCTGTTCCAAATTGTTCCATGGTCTGATATGAGCGTTGGAGTGGTCCCTTATATCCTTCACTAGACATTGGAGAGTCATGCCCCTTTCCATGGGTTGCAATGATTGTGAGGGATGCGCCTTTTCATGGTTTGACCGCAGCCCCTTTGTTAATCTATGTGGACTAATCGGTTGTTAGGAATGTTATCGCGCCTCTATTAACAAATCAATCATGATGAATATGGTCGCTTCATTATAGAAGAGATCTGATCCTTTAGGCTGATGTTGTGATGCTCTGCATTGTCTAACAAGCCCGACTTCATGGGATAAGTGATTGTGTTTGATTCATGAAATTGTGAAGTCTTACTTTCTAAGACAATTTCAACGATTGATTTGCTGTTCACCATGTATCAGGTTGGGAGCATGACAAATTAAGGAATGGGATAGAAGTGAACTAACTTCAATCTATTATGAATGTAGATGGAATTAAGTATGACTGTCATTCATATTGCAGTCTATATTAATACTACTATTAATATTCTGCATAAGAATATCATCACACTTCATATATTTAGCACATCCCCGTGCATGCCACCAAGAACCAGGATGTTAATGCCTGTAACTTAATAACAGTGCTGATCTGGTCTGATCGTTGGTGATATCCTTGGAGGCTTTTGATTCCTTTCCTTTATATTTGTCAATGTGTGGGAGAGGTCACACCTCTTCATTATGGATGCCCTTTGGCAACAAACACACCCTTTCATCATTAGCACCCTTTGAAAGAGTGCAACTCTTCATTACTTCTGCCCTTTGAAAGGGACACAACCTTTCACAATCAGATCTGCTTTTCTTATTTAAATAAGATCTGCACTTCTGATTCCCAAGTTATCCCCCTCAAATGAGGCTCTCTTCTCCCTTTTGTATCTCATGTTTGCGGGAGTCACAACTTTTCATTTCATATCTTTTGACCATTCATTAACTTAATTAAAATTTAATTATATTTAATTATACTTGTATATTTTAATTTTAAATTTTATTATTATTATTTAACATTAACTGGTGTTTCAAAGTGGGGACAGTACAGAAATCCAAAGTATTCCCTTGAGAAAGTTTGGCCAATTCGTAGCTTCAAAAAACCATGATGTTTCCACTCTTCTAGACAAATATAGGAAAAGTACTGATGAGTGGTGGTATCTACATGGTTAAGGCTCCATTTTCTTGCAGCATCTTGCAATTAAAATTCTCTCTCAACTATGTATCTTTTTACTTTTTATTTTTCTTGTTTTTCATTCGATATTATCATGCTATTAGCTATATATCATATTTTATAATAATATAATATAATAAATTATGTTTTAACTTTTAAATTTTGAGTTTTGATTCTTGAATTATAAAATTAAATACTAAATGTTGTATGGAAACTCAACAGGTTGCAAGTTCTTCAGCTGAGCGGAATTGGAGTACATACTCCACCATCCACTCGATCAAGTGCAACAGTTTGGGTACAAAAAAAGCAAAGGATTTGGTCTACATACACTCCAACCTTCGTCTCTTGTCACATAAGAACCATGAATACAATGAAGGTGTGACAATGAATTGGGATCTAACCCGAGTGTGCTGAATCAGATTCTACAATTGCATAGCTTGTCAACGTCTCTATAGATAAGGTAGCTTTTGCACTTGACATAGCTAGTGGGAGTGGAAATCCAATTGATTGTGGTTCAAATGAAATTGAATCAAATATTGACCTTAATGATTTTGATGAAGAAGAATATGACTATTAAATATCAATTTGAATTTGAATTTTCATCATGTAATGACATTTTGAGACTTGAGTATTATCATTTTTGCAAGTTATGAATATGAGGCATTTAAATATTCTATTTATCGGCAATTATGGATTTGAGTATCACTATTCTTATAATTTATAATTTTGAACACATATAATATATATATATATATATATATATATGATCATACCTATACCCATACCCAAGGAAAAAAAATTGTCGTAATGGTGTACCAATTTCTAGTTCCCATACCTGCACTCGTACCCAAACTAGCAACTTTATATGACAGATCTAGACATGATAGCATGCCATCTACTGCAACATCTACTTTTAGGGTTCATGTAGAAAAATAAAAAATTGAAATAAATAAATTATAATGTTCCCATTTTTACGCCATATTGTTCTATGAGCATTGGCCAGTATTTGAGGTTTATTGAAGGTTTCCAAGTGAGTTGGGAGAGTCCCAATGTTCTTGGAATGTTCAGTTTAGGGTCTTCTTGGCATTTAGTGATGGTTTGGAGTTCAGTTGATGTTCTAATTGGTGGCAATGCTCTTTGTAACGTTTTTGGACTTCTAGGTTGTTCTCCACAATGCTTTGAAAACACTGCTATTTTTAGTAAGAGCTCTTTTTGGCACTTGGCATCTTCCTTCAACTTCAGTTATATCTACGCATGATCAGTTTTCATTTCCAGCACCTTAGTGGGGCTTTCCATAATGTGATTGGAATTATTTTAATATTTGCACTAAAGTCATAAAGTTTTTTAATATTCACTTAGCGTTTAAATATTATAAATTGATGTTATATTCCCAAGTTGGATGCCTAGGGAAATGGAATATGAGAACTTTTGTTGTTTTAAAATGTTAATGGGGCCTTTTTGAGGGAAATGAACTAATTTTTAATTTAAAATCCCTCTTTTTCCCTACAAGTCTATATATAGGGGTTTCAGCTCTCGCTTTCATTATGGATGTTTGCACACGTAACAAGATGTTGTTGGAATGAACAGACAAGTTCCTTTGAGGTAAATTAAGGATAGAAACCCTCATCAGTATTCACTAATTTCGATGGTGAAAGATTGATGCAGTAGGTGGGGTTCAAGTTCACAAGTATGTAAGCATATCAATACTAAATAGGCATATTTCACAACAATGGGCTCATAATCTTCCCTTAGCCAAACAACCAATCACATTGGACAATCTCCCTCTCAAGGACAGACTTCTCTCACACCTTCAACAACCAAGACACCCTCAACCTTCATTAAGGTCTGATCCTTTATGGAGAGATGCAACCATGGTGTATGTGGAATTAGGCCTTCCAAGGGCAGCATATAGCAAATGGCCCCTCAACTATTCCAGAACCTTGCCAAAGGCTTTTCTCAAATGAATATGGTGTATTCAATCTTGTCACCAAAAGGGTTTGATGCCACCTTCTAAGGCCTGAACACCAACTTGCACCTAAAGACCTAGTAGCCCTTCCAATTAGGACTGTCAGCAATAACTTTTCACACAGACCTCTCCACCACAAACAAAGACCAGTTTTAGACACCCATTAAGGAGCTTTAAATAATATCTCAAAATGACTATGTGGTCCTATTGACGTGTATTTTGTACACTGCCTAACACAGAATAAAATACCCAAGGGTACCTTATCCTCTCTTGAATAAAGCCTCTGATTGCTGAAGATGTCGCGAAGAAGGATCAATCAGGATGACTCCAAGGTTCTGTAATGTAGGGTCTCTACGTGTGGATAAGCACCAGTGGTCGTTGTGAATGCTGTTTCATCAAGGGGCCTTACGTTTCCGTTCAGGAACAGATTTTCCTAAAACTAACAAGTTCTCAAAAAGATCAAAAGGTAGGGTTTGCAAGAGATGAATCCTAATCTAATCCTAAGAATGGCTCAATGTAGGCTAGACTTGGCAAGATTCGACCAATTTCAGTATTGCCAAGGAATTACAACTCTACTGAGATTGATGTGATCTTCTAGGGTGATTATTGATTTTCAAATCATCAAGAATCATAGACACTACCATGAAGGTGCATGTCAATAGTTCAATAATGACTGAAGGTTTAAGCAATCCAAATATCTCCAGTTGACCACACAAGGCGTCCTTACAATCAGTAAGAAGCTAGTGGTTTGGAACATGAATCTCACCAAAGATCAAGCTCAACACTTAGTCCTTCAAATTTAAACACTACTTCGACTGAGAATGATTCAAGAAAGTAAACAACCATGAAGATAACCACGAGAATTGCAATAAAACACCATAACTTCAATATTTTATTGATCTCAAAGTCAACATAGACAACAATTGCTTGTAATTCTTTCTTCAATGCTCAATCTTGCTACAAAATAACTTTTTTCTCTCCAAAAGCTCTAATTCTAATTCTAATATCTCCCTTCTAATAACAAAATGAAAATGAATGAGGGTATATATAGCATCCTCACTTACAATGAACGGCCCAGATCAAAAGAAGATCAACGGCTGAGATTTTGACACCTAAACCCTAATTAGGGTTTTATTACAAAAAGTTCCCCTTTTACTGAACAATATTAAATGCATAGCCAAATATTTAATTGGCACAAAAATCTAGGAAACATAGACCAATGATAATTAAGGTGCCACATCATCTATAACAACCTCTCTTCTAGAACCTTGTTCCCTTTCCAATGCTCCTTCTTAGCGTATGCAGTGAATCTGGACACAATTCCTTCAATCTGAGCAATAGGAATCTCTAGAAGATTCCTCATTCGTTCCTCCAAGTGGATGACCTGATCAAAAGCCTTGAGAAGAGCTATGTCCCATCCAGGCTCGAGTTCTTTGATTTTCTCAATCAGGAGCATAGTGGCGAACATTTGATCTCTTTGCTCATCTATGATAACATTCTCATCTTTGCAAAAGATGTCCTTGACCTTCTCCTCCAACTCTTGAAGATGCACATCTGTCTCATCTTCAATCCTCCTGCCAAGAATAGAACATAACACCTCAAACACCTTGTCCTGAATTGGATGAATGACCTCCTCAACTTGATTGCATTTCGTACTAATGTCTTCGAAAAGAACTTCCTTCATCTGAAGTAGAGTTGACCACTGGAGTAAATTATGAGCTCCTCCATCCATTATCTTTTCTTGTGCTAAGATCTTCCTTGGTGTTTGTCTGATTACTTGCAGAACAGGAATGATAACATCTCTAGTGTGGGCAAAGGCGGCTACTGTTATCATTAGGTTATGAATGATCTCAAGGACCTGGATAGCTCGATGGGTAGTCTGCATCATTCTTGTTGTGAACTCAATGGCAACGGTGTGGGATTTGTCAATCCAAGAGCTCATAAGCTGGACCAAGCTCTTAACTCTTTCTGCCTCGCCAACTGATTCAAGGGGAAGTGCTCGCACAGGAGATACTGCTGGATCCTGACATCCCAAAGGCTGATTGAGATGGCTAAAGTAGCCTCTCCAAGCACCGACCTCTCGCTCAAGCTTTCTATTCTTTTCCATTTCTTCTCTAAGCTTGTCTTTAAGTGCCTCGAATGAATCAGTGGCCTCATCTAGTGTCTGCTCGGCCGTGAGTGGACCAAGCTCAAATGTTTCTACATCATACTCTTCTGCAAGGATTTCACCTTCATATTTGTCCACTGCTGGTGTAGCTATCTGCAATTTCCTGGATCCTGTCTCATCTCTGATCATCTTGAACATTTTGGTAGCCTTCCTTCTCTCTGTCACTTCCTGAGAATTTCCAACAAGGCTTTCTAAATCAATTACATTATCTTCATCTTCGATCACAATCACCCTCGTTAACCTCTCCTTTAACCAGTCTGGAATGGCGAACCTTGTCTCTCTAACTTGTATTTCTTTAGGCACTGATCCCTCTTCTCGGAGAGGAGATGTCACTTCATTATCATTCCTGTCTTCATGTAGCTCATTGACTTGGGGAGATTGACCTGTTGAGCGTTGAGGTGCTGGCCTTTCTTCGTGTTTATCATTCTGGACCATTGATTCCATAGATTCCTCAACTTCAAGTACCCTCTTCTCTTGTCCTTGACTTGTCCTTTTTTCATGTCGAGAAGATGTGCCAGATGAGTGATCTCGATGGGCCTCTTGCTTCTTCTTGGAGGGTTCCCTTTTCTCAGGTCTTTCTTTCCTCTTCGCGCTTCTAGGATGAGGATTGCCTTCACTTACGCATCTAGGGTGAGGATTGTCTTCACTTGTGCTCTTAGGATGAGGATTGCCTTCGCTTGTGCTTGCTCCTCCTTCCCCTGGCCTTTCCTCCAAAGTAAAAGTCATTGATGTGTTCTGTTCTCTCAACTTTTGATGTTGTATATCCACCCATCTGCGAGTACAAGACAAAACTGGGACCATCAAAGTTCTCAAGTCTGTAATCTCAGGCTCATTCCAATCTATTTTCACTGTCTTGTCCTCTTGGTCATAAGATGATTGGAGATGTCTGCCACTGTCCTGGGCTTGATCGGCCACTCTATAAACTTTGCATTTCCTGATGAGATCTAAAGGTAACCTGGAATGCATCTTTCTTTTCACCTCTAAATCACTTGAGAGATTCATCAAAAAATCCTCTATCTGAAATTCGTGCTTGTACTTTCTACCAACTGTTTCTTCTACATATCCATAAGGATCAAAATTCTCTCTCAAGGCAAAGAATGAAAATGAATATAAGGCTAACTCCTTTTCTGCATCATCCATGGCTAGAGCATTAGGACATACCTCAACTGAATTCCCTAGTATGATAGGCACAGGAATCCCATTTCCATGCCTGTGTCTGAATGCCTTTGCATAAGCCGCCAACTGCCTAGTCACCTCAAGTAACACTATTCTGTCTGTCGGATATCTTGGCAACATACATGGAGGTGAAGGACACCCATGAACTCTAATATATGTAAACTTCTGGAATTGGATAAACCAAGCACCATACCTCTTTACAAGCTCTTGTGCATCTTGAGATATCCGGTTGTGAATCCCACCTTGCAATGTCCTGGTGATGTTCATCGTGAAGGTATCATTAACTAACTTGTAGTTACTTCCAGGTGGATGATGCAAATGAACATAAGATTCACAAACTCTGACTTCCCCGGGCCCTCTTCCGATCGCTCCTCTGTGAGGTAGTCCTGCATATTCAAAACTCCTGATCAAGGCATATATGATGTACGAGCTCATGTGGAATGACTTGGTAGCCTTCAGTCTTCTCAACTGCACGTCCAAGCAATGGCTAATAATTCTAGCCCAATGAATTGTTCCTTTCCCTTGAACTATCACTTGGATGAAGTAGAACATCCACTTCTCGAAATAGAAGGCTTGAGGAGCCCCTGTAACTCGATTGAGTAAAGTTATCAAATCTCTGTACTCCTCCTGGAAGTCGATCCTATGTGGTGTGTTCGGAATCTTGCTCAGGCGAGGACGACTTTTGAGTAACCAATTCTTATTGATGATGCTTAAGCAGGTATCTGGATCATCTTCGTACATGGATCTAGCTCCTTCCAAGCTTTTGTAAATCATATCTTTATGTTCTGGCAGATGGAGAGCTTCACTGATAGCCTCTTCTGAAAGGTAAGCCAAAGTGTTTCCTTCCTTAGACACGATTGATCTTGATTGTGGGTCATAATGGCGGGCACACTCAATCATCAGCTCATGGCACTGGACTGCTGGAGGGAAGCCGACCGCCTTGATAATGCCACTTTCAATTATTCTCCTTGCGATAGGTGATGGCTTTCCAATGTAAGGGACCTCTCGAAACTTCTTCACACTGAAGTTTCCCAAGTTGGTATCTCCAATGTTGCTCCACTTTGACACGATCTTGGTCTCCAATTCTTCATTCTTTTGATCTTCCTTCATGAGGGCTGGACGACTGGTGGATGCTCCTACCTTCGGGGTCGCCATCTTGTCACCTACACAACATTTCATAATGAGCAATATACTTTGCAACGTAGAAATATAGACTGGATTTAAGTCTTAAATTTAGGAAACTTCATGATAAATCTTTGAATTATCATTTCCTAAATATAACTATGCAATTTGAAATTCAAAATTTCAAAATTTGAACAAGGGAGATCTCGCCATACCTCTTCTTGAGAACTAACTCTAAAAAAATGATGCAAAATTAAGAAATTCGCTAGGTAAAATGAAGATCGAAGTCTTCTAGCAAATGCGCCTCCTTTCAACAAAATGGTCTTCCTCACGAGCCTCAACTCCACCACCTTTGTCTTCAATGCCTTGAGGAAAATTCGCTCCACCTCTAGCCTCCAACAAAGTTTGCACTCCTTCTTAGACCAGATTTCACACTCCTCCTTGCTTCTCCAAATCGCACTTGGATAGATGATTAAATGATGGATTAAAATGCCTCAAAACACCTCTCTTATATAGACGCTCACTATTGCAATTGCCCATAGGCCGACTTGGAAAATAGGCCAAAAAATAAATAAAAGGAGAGGCCGACTTTGGCAAAAACATTAAAAAGACACCTTAAGCGCCTTGAATTTAATTTAATAATAATTAATTTTAAATGCCTTTGTAATTGAAAATTTCGATTTTTTTTTAAAGGCTTAAATTAATTATTAAATGCCCATGCGCTCTTATTAAATGCCAATTTAATTAAAATATTTCAAGTTTTTCCAATTTGAAGGATATTGGCGCCTAAGCATGGGAAGAATAAGGGATATCAATAACATCGCTCTAGTCCCTTGGAGAGGGACAGGAGCGCCCATGCATTTTTGGCCTTGTATTTCTTGCCTTTCACGTTCAAAGTCTCTTCCTGGACGTCCAAAATGGCACTCTTGCTTGGAACTTTGAGTTTAATTCGTGCAACCTTTGGAAGGAGTGTACCTTAAAACATTTTCGCCCTGGTCCCTTGGTGAGGGACAGGAGCGATCTTACCTTTTGTCCTTGGTCCTTGTCTTTCCAAATCGCCAATTCATGATGTGAGGTGGGCAATGATCATTATCGCTCGTTCTATGCACGTTTTGCTTGCTTTCTCAAGGCAAAATTGACCCTCTTAAGATTTTCGCCCTGGTCCTCCAGTGAAGGAGAGGAGCGATTTTTGCATTTGTGCTTAAGATAGTTGATTCTTGGAGTCAATTCCTTGTTCATCGTCCTTTGAAAGGCATTTTTTAACTTTGCGCAACCTTGCTTTGGCGTGGTCTTGGAAGGGAATGATTGTTTTTATGAAAATCGCCTTGGTCCTTGGGTGAAGGACAAGAGCGCTTTTTAGCTTATTGCACAGATTTATGATCGCATCAACTTCCAATTACCTTCAAGGCGAAAAACGTCATTGCTTACTCCATCTTGAGTGTTGGAAACGAAAGTGGCATTCTAAAATTAGGCATACTTGAATATTTTGCTCTAGTCCCTTGGTGAGGGACAGGAGCGCCCTAGCCATTTTTCATCCAGTTTTGTGGTCTTTGCAACTTTGTTCTTCCTTGAAGCATTTCAAATATCATCGCCATCTTGTGCCTTGGCCTGGATTCATCCAAATTTGGAGGGAAAGACTTGATGATGTGTTTTTCGCCCTGGTCCCTGGGTGAGGGACAGGAGCGCCTTGGCCATTATGGGCTCACTTGTGCTTTGCCAACATTCAAAATTATCTTCAACGGATTGATTACGCCTTCCTTCACTTATCTCAAACGTAAAACTTGCTTTTCCTTTGCCCAAAACTTGTCTCTTGAGAAAATCGCTCTGGTCCCTGGGTGAGGGACAAGAGCGCCTACTGCAACTTGGGTTGATTTTCCCCTTTGTGACTCGTTCAAGTTATATTCAACGGGCAAAACATACTTCTCTTGACCTCCTCAAATCGCGAAATCACTTAAATCTTGTGAGGATAATGCAAATTTGGAATTCAAGCTCCGGTCCTTCAGTGAGGGACAGGAGCGCCTTTTGTCCTCAAGGCCAAATTATTACAATTTTCATCTCAAATTTCCTTTGCTGGGGAAGATACCATCCTTTTGCAATCCGTGAACGAGAGCCCAAGTCCAAAAAATGTCCAAGAAGGTGTGTTTGAAGAAAAATCGCTCTGGTCCCTGGGAGAGGGACAGGAGCGAACTTGTCTTGCTAGGTAAAAGGCCCAACCTTCCATCGCTTTTGACTAAGTCTGGGTGTTCAATTATGCTCACTTCATCCTTCCTTGCGTCCTTGATGCTTCAGTTCGATCAACCAAGGCCAAAAAATGATCTAAGTAAACCATTTCGCCTTGGTCCTTCAGTGAAGGACAGGAGCGAATTCACCTTAAATCTTAAAAACTTGTCATTTTTGAGTCTTCAAAATCTTCAAAATCTTCAATTCACGTCCAATCATATCCCCTGGCGACCCTGCACAAAACAATTAAAACAAGTCAATAACCAAGATGCACCAAATATCATTTTCGCCTTGGTCCCTGGGAGAGGGACAGGAGCGATTTTACCTCTATAAGCCAAAATATCCTAAATTTAGGTCTTCAGTCACTTCACAAGGCATAATTAGGTCATTTCCAAGGCCAAGAATCGGTTATCAAGCTATCAAAATTTTGGTCAAAAATTACCCAGACAAAAAAATGCACAATTCCAACATTAAAATGCTAACACTTAGACAAAATTTGAATGTGCCCTCAAAAACCCTGACTGGACCTATCCTGAGACAACCCTAACTTCAGTAATCAATCTTCAAGAGGATGTGTAATAACCTTCAAAACTTGACTAGACTCGGCCTGAAAATATCCAATAAAAACCCCTAAGGCTTAACCCTAGTCTAGACAACTCACTCACTTAATCAAAACCCTAAGAGCAGAGAGAAGAACAGGCGAAACAAAAGCAAAAAAGAGGGGGTCCCCATTTTAATGGGGCGATGTGTGAAATGGTCACAACAGGTCCTTTGGAACAGGTTAACCAAAAATAGGATTTCTCGCTATAGCAAGCACACTTTTACAAAGCAAGTGCACTCTAAATACCTACTCAACCTTAAAACTCTGTAGACAGTCCCTTACCAGGTTACAAAAGGCCAAAATCAACAATCTTTATTGACAGAAAAGCCTTCCAAAATATCCAACCACGAAACCCTCATTTTTAGCAAGTTACAAGGGGGTTTATTGAAAATCACACTTCCTAACTTCTCCACATTTACCACCTACATCAAACATGCTTCAAATGACCTGCACATTCTCAATCAACCACCAAAATTTTCTGCCCCAAGAGATTTCCACACTTACCTACCCTTAACCACCAAATTCCACTCAAAGCACACAAACCAGACAACTATGGCATCATGGCTTCCCATGCAAAAATCACCATTACAACCTGCCACTCTGAACTATGAAGATATACACAATAATGGAACAAACCACCAATTATTAGCCCTGTCCACCGGAGGAAAGTAAATTTATGGAATTTATTGTATTCACCGGTTTTCTCTAACCCAGAATTCAACCCATTTTGAAAGAATTTGCCATAACTGTTAGGAAACTTAATGAATCCACTCCAAATCAATCCCACAATAAAGTAAACTCACCACACAATCAGTTAAAATCAGTTACAAGCCATGAACAATCTGCATATACAAGATTATAGTGACTGAAACAAGGAAAACACATGTTATTTACAGAAATTCATGTCATGTCCATGGCTTCTTCATACAAAACTTCAACCTCTCCCTCTTCCAACGATGGAATGGAGTTTATATCATGCTTACAACCTTGAATCAACAGTTACAACCAAACAAAACTGACTTTTGGGCTCCATGACCCTTCAACTTCCCAAAACTTGCAATTTGACAACTTTCAACATGACAACTTTACAAAAAATAACTCTGCATTTTTGACAAAACTTAACATGAACCTAGTCGACTCCAAATGACTCAAATACATTAAAAGTGGTCCACATGGACCTTATTACATCACAAAATGGCTTTCTTAATCCTAGACCCTATCCATTTAGCCCAAAATTACATCAAAATTTGAACAAGAACTAGGTGCTCCTGCACCAAAGATCCATCCTAGCTGGTTTGGTTTTTTCACTCAGAAAACGCATTGATTTCACGGAGTTTTCAAAGATTCAAGGTTTTAGAAAATGAAGGTCTTCAAAATAAACAGATTTGCAAGATTTTTTGAGGTTAATGGTGATTGTTCTTGGTTGTTTTTGTTGAAATTAGTAGCTAGCTCGGATTATGCTAGCCCAGATCATCAAACTTTAATGTTGCTAAAAGCAATTAAAGTTTGATTTCACACACTTAAACTCATATAAGGCTGGCCCTATTTGGGCGTATAAGCATAATGTAACATGTTCTAAGGCAGGACCCAAATTGGGTTGTTAAGCAAACATAATGTAATGTGTAATGAGGCAGGACCTATTGATCGGTTTAATTGTAAAATATAAAATATGTAAGCAAGCCGACTTGCTAGCTTGACACCTCAAGTCAAGTATATAAACAAGTAAATTGTATGGCATTAAACATATTCATTTTTACACACAGCAAATTGTCCTCAATCAGCGAATTATCTCCTTCATTCAGTAAACTGTTCACTGAGTCAGCAAACAATAACTTAAGGATAGCGAACTGGTTTCCAGTGACAGCGATCTTCATCAGAAGGACAGCGAACATCATTGGAGGGACAGAAAACATCATTTAAGTGACGGCGAACTATTCTGGGCAGCAGCAACCTTCATCTCAGTGACTGCAACTCTCCTTGTGGCAGCAACGTCCTATGTATTGCAGATAAGTTCGTCATTGCAGACATTACACTATTGTGCATAGTTTGCTAATTGCTTCTCATTGTAAAGATACACTTGATAATTGCTTAATAAGATCTGAGAATTAATGCTGGGTTTTTCCTCCAAGAGGGAGGTTTTCCCAGGGTAAACTGTGTTATGTGTTCTTGCATCTTTTATTTCTGAGTTCAGTTATGTCTAATTGCTAAAATTAACAGTTTTTGGCGTAGTTTCTAGCTGTTGCAGAGGTTTTCAGTCCTAGTCGTACTACTCCAAGTACTATCTGTACCCCTCATTTTGATGACAACTTGTTGAGAGTTAGGTGATTGATTTTGTGTTTTGACTACTTCATTTCTTGTTGTCTGGAGTCTGGACAATCACTTTGCAAGCATTTTGTGAAGGTTAGCTGCTAAGGTTTTTTTAAGGTGGTTGTACCTCCAGCCAGGCCATACAAAGGATCCTACCCATGGCGCAAGGTCTCATGAAAGAAGCGTTGGGGTTTAAGGGGTATTTACACCTCCATGTTGGCACTTGGGGCTTGGCCAAAGGTTTCAAGTGGTTTCAGACTGGAGATGTGCTCCATTTGGGTGTTTTGAATGATTTTCTATTGCTGTTTTCTATGTTCCAGCAGTCTGCATTAGGGGTTTACTGTTTGGGGAGTTGTTAAGAATGAATTCAGACCTGTGAAGTTCCCTTTTCCTTGCATTTCAGACATCATTCAGCTTGCTGGGTACATTTGAGTCATACCAACAAAGCTGAAAATGCTCATTTGTTGATGAAACTAATGGCATGTGGTCCTTCATGGTCTGCCCTGCCTGTCATGTTGCTACAGCAGACCTGAAAGCTATCATTTTCAGGTTATTGAGACATCATTCAGCTTGCTGGGTACATTTCAGTCATATTGCCATAGCTGGGAGTGCTCATTTGTTGATGAAATTAATGGCTTGTAGTCATTGACGGTCAGCCCTGCCTGTCATGTTGCTACAGAAGACCTAAAAGCTATCATTATCTGGTTATTGAGGTATGTAACAGCTTTTTATAGTTGCATGTTCAGTTTGGTTTCATTTAGGACTTCTGCGAATATCTATCTTTCTTCAGACTTGAATAGCAAATGGTTAAAAACCATTGTAAACAGCCCACATGAATTCATAATTGCAAGGTATTATCTGTTTGCCAAAATATCAAACTTGTGTTAGCAATAAATCCTTACATGCTCATTTGCTTTGAATCTTGTGGAGGTTTCATTGGTGAGAAATTTTCAAAAAAAAATCGAGGGGTGCTATTACATAAATAAAACACTAAATAAATTGATGATATATTTTTTTAAATTATTGAAGTCACATATAAATAATAACAAATATATTATAAGCCAAAACATAAAAAACCAAAATGTCCATAAATAAGTAATGTTAAAGTTATGTGCTATACCCTTAGATGTATAATTTTTTGAATATATGTATATCTAAATAATTATTGTATTTACTATTTACTATTTAGCCATATTTATATCAAGTGGGTCTTGAAAATTGAAAGAAAGAAAATTATGTGATTTCTTTGTTACTTTGTAAGTGAATTAGGCTAAATTAAGGAAATTTAAAGTGTATGAAAGAGCTCTAAATATGATGTTTGATAACTCACTGTTAAATTTATGATCTTATTTCAGCTTGCTTATCATATTTCAGTTAGATTATAGCAAAGAAAGAAAATATAATCCTAGATAGTAGTTTACTTGTAATGTCCCCTACTTATTATTATGTCTTAAATCAGATTATTAAAATTAAGGAACAATTAAGATTCATAATACATTTGACAGTTACTATTCTTAAGCCCCAATTCCTTACTTCTCTCCTAAACATCAACCCTAAGGAGGATGGGGAATTACTTGTCGTAGGGCGCTTGCAAACCAATCTACAAGCAGGCTCCCTCAAGGTTTCAGTAACACAGGTCCATACCCCATCTTGGGACTTCTCCCTCAAGGTTTCTAGTGTTAATGCATTAGTAGCTTCTGCAAGATAAGACTCTCCTAACCTGTTATTCTCCGTTGTTCTGTTTTGGTTATTCATCTATGCTATTAGATTATCTGATTTCTGTTTTCCGAACTGAATATGTTTATCAGATTATAACATTGATCATGATTGTGATATTGACATTGGATAAAGATGGATTAGATCGACGACTTGCTTAACATAGTTAAGCGTCGATCTAATGCTATCGGGCTAGTAACCCGATAGCATATTAATGTCGATTCATTTATGGATCGGCATTAATATGCTATCGGGGTATTAACCCGATAGCATATGTAATGCTATTGTTATCGAGTTTAGTTCATAAACATTTTTGGGCCATTAACAAAGCATCACAACTAAACACCGTTTCAACCGAGTGTTTAAGTATTAATGTTAGTTACCAAAAGTAACATAGATCGGGATGTGCAATATGAAAAGGCACCGATCAATAGGTGCCTTGATCGGTCATGTCTAAATGACATGACCGGTCAAGACATCTATTGACCAATCCTCTAAACATATAAAGCCCGACATGAATCATTTGGAGAAGACATAGAAAACATAAATGATCTCTCTCCTTCAGCCTACAAACGAAACAATAAGAATATTAGACAATATAATCATATAATATTCTCACATATATAATAAGTTCTTTTATTGCGATTGAATATAACTTTACATTGTATCAGAGCCAAGTTGATCGAGCTTGAGGCTATTCAATTTTGTGAATAATTTAAGAACAAGGTTATATACTACATCACATTTCTCCAATGGCTAGCGCTATCAGATTCGAAGACAGACTCGAAGGTGGCGATGATTTTTCATCCTGGAAGTTCAGAATCCAAATGATCTTAAAGGAGAACAAAGTGGATTCATTTGTTCAAACTAAAAATGATCAACCTGAAAATGAACCTGACAAAACCGCATGGATTGAGGGAAATGAAAAGGCCATCAAAATAATAGTTGATGGGGTGAAAAACAACATAATGCCCATCATAAGAAAACATCAAACAGCCTATAAAATGTTCAAAGCACTTGAAAGCACATTTGAGCTATCAAATGCAAGTCGAACTTTGGCATTAAAACGAGAAATAAATCATATCACCATAAACAAGGGGGAGACAATCAACGCCTACTTTATGCGGATATCAATTATAAGAGATGAACTAGCAACTCTGGATTACGAGATCCAAAGCAAAGAGTTAACACTCATTGCTCTAGATGGGTTGCCTAGTGGATGGAGTACATTCGTCCAAGGCATCAGTGCAAGGTCCAAGTATCCTAAGTTTGAAACATTAAGGGACGATTGTCTCCAAGAAGAATCAAGATTGAACAAGATGGGAATAAAACAAAAGAACATAGATGAAGACCTTCAAGTCCTAAATACTAACACAAATAAGACAACCAAGAAGAAGCAATTTAGGAAGAGGAAGGGTCATCAAGGCAAGAACACTTCAAAGAGAGACCTATCACATATTCAATGCTATAGGTGCGATAAGTTCGGGCACTTTGTTGCAAAATGTCCAGAGAGAGCCAAACAAGCCACATTTGCCTAAGCAGGAAAATCTAAAAGAGAAAATGACTCCCAGAACTATGTCCTCTACTCAGCACTTACAAGCCATGCATCAAATAAGTCTAACTCCTGGGTGATCGACAGTGGTTCATCTAGACACATTACAGGGTTTAGAGAAGTGCTAGACTCCATGACAGAGGATAATGAAGAGGAAGTAACCATCGGAGATGATTCCTCACATCCAGTTAGAGGAATTGGTTCCTACACCATCAAACTGAAGATAGGCATATCATTGCAACTCGAAGGAGTACTATATGTTCCTGGCATCAAGAGAAATCTAGTCTCCATATCAGCCCTAGAAGATAACGGATACAGAGTAACCTTCATGGAGAACAAGGTGTTGGCTTGGCCAAGAAATTCTTCCATCAAGAAAGCTAAAGTCATTGGTCAAAGACAAGGCTATTTGTATGAGCTGTGCACAGAGCCCAACATAGCCCTAATTCATGAAGCAACAAATGCAAATGAGATCTGGCATAGAAGACTAGGCCACCTGAATTATAGAGCTTTGTCATCTATGGGAAACCTTGTCACAGGTTTACCTAAGTTGCAACAATATCATTCAGAGGCATGCAAGGGATGTGCCCTAGGTAAAAATATCAAGGGTGCCTTCCATAATAGTACTAGGAAAACAAGCAAAGTTTTAGAGTTAGTTCATTCTGATGTATGTGGACCCATGTCCGTTCCCTCTCTAGGAGGATGTTTGTATTATGTAATATTTGTTGATGACTACTCTAGGAAAACTTGGATCTACTTTCTAAAGTGTAAAGAATCAGAAGAGATCCTTAGTAGGTTTAAAGAGTTTAAATCACCGACAGAGAACTACTCAGGAAATAAAATTAAAATCCCAAGGACTAATAATGGAGGGGAATACACATCAAAATTATTTAGAGGTTTTTGTAAAAACTTAGGGATTAAGAGGGAGCTAACAATACCTTATAATCCTCAACAAAATGGGGTAGCTAAGAGGAAAAATAGGACAATTGTAGAAGTTGCCAAAGCCATGATTCTTGATCAGAATCTAAATATCAATCTTTGGGCAGAAGCAACTAACACTACTGTGTATATACAAAACAGATGTCCTCACTCACATCTTGAAGATAAAACTCCTGAGGAAGTATTTACCAAACTAAAACTAGATATCAGCCGCCTTAGGATATTTGGGTGTCCTGTCTATATACATGTACCTAAAGAGAAAAGACTAAAACTAGAACCTTCTAGAAAAAGGGGAATACTTGTAGGATATAGTAAAACATCCAAAGCCTATAGAATATATATACATGGTCAGAGAAATATTGAACTTAGTAGGGATGTAATCTTTGAATAAGACTTAGCCTTCAAAAGAGCCCTAAGTACAATAGAGCCTAAAATCTATATCCCCACTCCTAACATAGAAGAAGACCCTACTCCTGAGCTTCAGAGGGAGAATCTTGAGGAAACCATAGGTGAAACTCCAAACCCACCTAGAGAAAACCTCAAGAAAATACCTCTATGGGCCACCAAGACTATAGCAGAAGCTCAGAAGTTTGCTGCTCATTCAAGAACCTTCAGGGAAAGCAAAAGACCTAATAAATTCACTAGCTATGTTGCTCTTATGAATGATCTCTCTAAAGCTGAACCAAACAATGTATCAGATGCACTTAAACATCAAGTATGGAAGGATGCCATATCTGAAGAGTATCAGTCCATTATGAAGAATGATGTTTGGGAGATCGTTCCTAGGCCTACTAAGAAATCTGTTGTTTCATCTAAATGGCTTTTTAAAATCAAACATGCTGCAGATGGTAGTATTGAAAAGCATAAGGCCAGATTTGTAGCTAGAGGGTTCTCTCAAAGGGAAGGAATAGATTATGAAGAAACCTTTGCACCTATAGCATGATATACCTCAGTAAGAACAGTACTAGCCATTGCAGCAGCAAAAGGGTGGAAGGTGCACCAGATGGATGTTAAGACAGCATTTCTTAATGGTGAGATCTCAGAAGAAGTCTACCTAGAGCAACCTGAAGGATTTGAAATTCAGGGTGCAGAGTCTCATGTGTGCAGACTCAAGAAAGCTCTCTATGGGCTTAAACAAGCTCCCAGGGCCTGGTATGAAAGAATTGACACCTATCTCTCTAAACTAGGCTTCTCTAAAAAATGATGCAGATCCAAATCTCTACTACAAACAAAATAAAGGTGATATGTTAATATTGATTCTATATGTTGATGACTTACTAATCACAGGAGAAAATCACCTCATAGATCAATGTAAGAAAGATTTATCTAAAGAATTTGATATGAAGGACTTGGGACTCCTCCATTACTTCCTAGGTTTGGGAATATGGCAAAATTTTGAAAACATTATACTAAACCAAGGAAAGTATACCTTGGACATTTTGAAGAGATTCGGAATGCATAACTGCAGACCAATGACCTCTCCCATGGAAACAAATTTACATAAACTTAAGGAAGCAGCAGCAGAGTCACAATCCACTGATCCTACACTCTACAAACAGATGATTGGGTCCCTGATGTATCTGGTGAATACAAGGCCAAATATTTGTTATGCTGTCAATGCCTTAAGTCAATTTATGTGTGAGCCTAAGGAAATTCACTTGATTGCAGTGAAACACATTATGAGATACTTACAAGGTACTCTAAACCTTGGTTTCAAATATGAGAAAGTCGATCTAAACCTACATGGATTTACAGACTCAAATTGGGCTGGGAGTGTGACTAACAGGAAAAGCACTTCAGGGTGTTGCTTCAGTTTAGGATCAGCCATGATATCTTGGATCAACAAAAAACAGTCTTTTGTAGCTCAGAGTTCCACCGAGGCCGAGTACATTGCAGCTTCCATGGCTGCTCGAGAGGCAATATGGCTTAGGAAGTTGCTTGTGGAACTATTTGGTGAACCCATGAAACCCACTGTCATCCATTGTGATAACCAGAGCTGCATAAAGCTTTCTATAAATCCAGTATTTCATGACAAATCCAAGCATATTGAGATTCCATACCATTATGTGCGAGACATGGTAGACAAAAATGTGATCAAATTGGAATATGTTAACACAGGAGATCAGACTACAAATATTCTGACCAAACCACTTTCCAGGGTGAAGGTTGATCACTTCAGAAAAGGTTTAGGTATGATAGAAAGGTAATATGCTTTGTAAATAAGATGTTTAATGTGTAAACTTCTTTTGTCATGTTGGGACATTCTAGGTTTCACCCCCTATGTTCATATCTAAGAGGTGACGATCTCTCAAATTATGAACACTTGTATGCAGACATCATAAGGTGACAATCTTATGATTCTCTAACCAGTTATCATGTTGGATCTCTGGTATGTCATGGATGTGCCATGATGGTGTTGTGATAAAACTTTGTATAAAATGTTTGTGCACATATCACAACCTGGATAAGATGAGAATTTAACCATCCTCATATGTTTATCCTTAGTATTGCGTGTTTAGGCAATACTGATATCACGTGTTCAGGTGATATCTTGTCATAATGAAATGATAAATCTTTTATAACACATGGTTAGGTGATACTCTATGTCACATACTTAGAGTGATGTTTTATATTTGTATCTTATGTTCTGATGGTACTTCATATCAGATGTATAGATGATATATGCTCTTGGAGACTGACATTATGAAAAAGAAATGTGATGCAGGTTACTTTATCTATCTTCCAAAGCTAAGAGGGAGTGTTAATGCATTAGTAGCTTCTGCAAGATAAGACTCTCCTAACCTGTTATTCTCCGTTGTTCTATTTTGGTTATTCATCTATGCTATTAGATTATCTGATTTCTGTTTTCCGAACTGAATATGTTTATCAGATTATAACATTGATCATGATTGTGATATTGACATTGGATAAAGATGGATTAGATCGATGACTTGCTTAACATAGTTAAGCGTCGATCTAATGCTATTGGGTTATTGGGCTAGTAACCCGATAGCATATTAATGTCGATTCATTTATGGATTGGCATTAATATGCTATCGGGGTATTAACCTGATAGCATATGTAATGCTATTGTTATCGAGTTTAGTTCATAAACATTTTCAGGCCATTAACAAAGCATCATAACTAAACACTGCTTCAACCGAGTGTTTAAGTATTAATGTTAGTTACCAAACGTAACATAGATCGGGATGTGCAATATGAAAAGGCACCGATCAATAGGTGCCTTGATCGGTCATGTCTAAATGACATGACCAGTCAAGACATCTATTGACTGGTCCTCTAAACATATAAAGCCCGACATGAATCATTTGGAGAAGACATAGAAAACATAAATGATCTCTCTCCTTCAGCCTGCAAACGAAACAATAAGAATATTAGACAATATAATCATATAATATTCTCACATATATAATAAGTTCTTTTATTGCGATTGAATATAACTTTACATCTAGAACACCTGTCCATACCTCATCTTGGGATTCACCTACCTTCTGAGGAATTACTCCGCCTCTCCCTAACAAAACCAACCTATCCTCTTAAGGGGCAATAGCTAGTGTTTAAGGAACGGGCTAGGAGTGCACTAACTTAAATGCATTATGAATGTACATGGAATTAAGTATGACTGTCATACATATTGCAGCCTATATTAATATTACTATTAAATTATTCATAAGAACATTATTAGGCTTCATATATTAACCATACATATTAAGCACATCCTCATGCATACCACCAAGAACAAGGATGTTACTGCCTGTAACTTAATAAACCTTCTGATTTGATCTGATCGATGGTGATGTCACTGAATACTTTGGATTATTTTCCTTTATCTCTCTCAATGTGAGGAAGAGGTCACACCTCTTCATCATGTATGCCCTTTGGCAAGAGACACGCCCTTTCACCATTAGCACCCTTTGAAAGAGTGCAACTCTTCTTTATTTTTGCCCTTTGAAACGGACACAACCTTTCACAATCAGATCTGCACTTCTTATTTAAATCAGATCTGCACTTTTGATTCCCAAAATTACCCCCCTTCAAATGAGTTCTCTTCTCCCTTTTATACCTCATATTTGGGGGAGTCACAACTTATCATTTCATGTCAATTTGACCATTCATTAACTTTAATCAAATTTTTAATTTAATTTTTATTTCTATTCTTTTGTATTTTAATTTTATTATTATTAAATCATATTTCAAAGTGGAGACATTAGTCCAGCCCACCCAAGATTGCTTGTCCTCAAGCAATGATCATGGAGTGTTCAAAATGACTTCCATAATGAAATGACCTTGGAAACACACATAGAATAAACATGCTAGAAACATATCAGGCATGAAACAAACACTAGAAACAACCTAGATTTCCTATTTTATTCTTTCAACATAATGTGAACCATGTAGTTTAGGAGAGTAGTTCATAAGATTGTACTTAATTTACTCATTTTGAAGGTAGCTAGCTTGATGTAGATAACTAATCATGGGAATTGAGTGAGTTTAGCTTGTAATGTCATATTAGAAATTATAAATGCATATTTATGTTTCCAGTTGTAGCCCTGCACTCCAATAAAACACAAATCACCAGTAATGGTTATATCGAGTATTGTAGTTGCAATTATATCTCCATTGTATCATGATGTAATAACATTATCATTGATCTGTTTCACTCTATTATGCAAGCATTCAATCATGGGTCAAGATTCCCCTTACATATACTACAATGCTCTACAAGGTCACATCCCCAAAGTATTTACCTCATTCCCCAAAACATGGACATCTTGAGGTGGCAAGAGAGAAACAAAACATCCCCATATGATCCCCCTAGGTGGTACCCTTGCAAATTTGGGATCTTTCCCTTTGGGGAGGGCATTCATGTCACCCCCAAGGCAGCTAGTGTGTGCACAAACATTCCTCAACTGTCCCAAGGGTAGTAGGACATTCCCACACGTCAAAAAAGAGACTTCTGCACTTAAAAAAATAGAAATAAAACATGAACATACAACCTAAACTTAAACTTGAAGGGGGACCACCAAAGCCTCCAAACCTAAAAAATTTATAAATAGCCTAGCCCATGCTCTTTTGTAATCATCGGGAGGGAGAAACAGTGGAAGAGAAAGAGGCGACCAAAATGGAAGAGGGAGAGGAAGAGATACGTTCTGATTTTTCAATTCTGGTTTTCAAGTTTCTGCTTCAATTTTTTGCTTGAATAGCTATTTTGTTTCTTCCCGTTTTCAACTTTCTATTTCAATGTTCAAACTAGATAGCTTTTTTCTTCTTGTTTCCACAAATATTAAATTAAAATCATGCTAAACGAGATTCCCGAGTTTACATTTAAGTTTATTTCTGAGTTTACTTAAATCTGATCACTAAAACTAACATGGTATCAAATTCAGGTTCCTTCTATAAGGCCTAACAGCTTGAAGGAAGAACCTGTACTTCTTCTTTTGCAGATTAGTGCTGAAGAAATCTACAGTGAATCAAAAAGTTCAACAACAATGTCTGCTTGACAAATTGAAGGCATCGATGAGACGATAGCATGGATAAGATTTCGGGTGTTCTCATTCCTCTATTCTCAATTGTAGAGTCCACTTGGTTTGGAGATTTGCATCTGATTACCTTATTGTTATTGGTGTCTTAACTAGTGCACAAGGTTCTCTTGCTTGTTAACTACTTCATCTGAGGGTGCTTTCATATGTCGGTTTGTGCACTTGTTTTCAGATCTTAGTATTCCTTTTATTCCTTTAAGGGTTGCATAACTATCTTCCTAGGGTTTGTAACAATCACCTTAGTTTGAGCTTTGTTCTTGTGTTAAGAATTTGTTCTAATCCAGTTCGAATTATTGAAGTTAGTATTTGGTTATGCCCTACTCTCTATTTTGAGTATGTTTATCTCTCAACCTATTTGATGTGGTTTGCTATGAATATGTAATGATCCGAATTGACGCATTGATCTAAATACATCCTTGGCACTTAAGATTTCAGCATGTGTATTCGGATATAAAACTAGAAGTATTATGATGGATAGAAATATGGAACTTTAGTTGAAAACATATAGTGTCCTCTAATCATTGGTGTGGTAGGCATGTAAAGGTAAGATGCCTTAGTCATCCTATTTAGTATCTATGTCCAATGACGACCTTACTATCTTCTTCTGATGATACTTGCTGCATAGTTCTGATGCATCATATTCTATCTAAATCTTGAAATGTTTAATAGTCTTGCTGCTCTGGCATTACATACTATCTTGGTGTGTCTCCTAACATCATACGGACTGTATTCTCTGTTCTGTAATAAGGTTGGCATGTAGGACTGGGACTGTGTAACACTTGGTTCTCTTCAGCTCTTCATAAAAGCTCTCATGTTCTTTGTTATACATTTATTATAACCTTGCTCTGCTCCTCTTGAGTAGAGGATTGCCTTTAGCTCTAATGCATTTCCTGTCATGGCTTTCACTATCCTCACATAATATTCATTGTGATATTATCTCTTCAATTTGAGCATACTGCCTATTACATTTTTTGAAGTAAGTATTCTCTTGATGATGAAACCTAAGATGAATGAGGTATCTAACTTATTGAAGTTGTCTTTCGATCATACGCTTGTGCTCAACTACAATGTGTATCTTTTTGAGTGGTTGATACTCATATCTGATTTTACGCATTGGCTAGAAAGACAATTTGGCTTATATACCTTGCTTATGGATTTTGTAAAATGTTAGATTGTCAAGGTTTTCTGAAGTCATACACTTGCCTTAGTTTTCTGATATGATCAGGCGCATCTAACTCTCTGTTATTCAACTATGGAAAACAATTTTACATTTAAAGAATGTTGTGTAGCTTTACATTATGATTAAAGTTGATCATAGACTGGCAATATCCTTTTGAGCAATCTTGGCATATGTTGTCAATGGTGGAAGTCTAGTCAATAAAGAGATAAGTTATTTTACATGTTAATTCATTCTATTGGGATATTTAATCATGTTGATGCTTCTCTTCAAGATTTTCTTGAATTACCATGCCTTCAAGCTTAAGAGGGAGCTTGGTTTCTTCACTTGAAGGTATGCTATGATCATAATGATTGTGCTATGGGTCCATTTCGTAAAAGTGAAGTAAGGAAAAGATTGGCATTTATGGTAACTTATGTTGGCTGCCTTCCTTGATTGATTCTTATATTATGCAATCTTCATGAGACTTGGTTACCACAATTTTATATTAAGAATCAAGAGGGAGTTCCATATGGAAGTTTTTGAGAAAATATGAAGTTAGATGTGTAGCTCATAGTTATAAGGAAACATTTGCTCTTGCTGCTAGATATACTAATATTAGAACCATTATAGCTAATGTTGCAGGCTGGAAGTTGGATATAAAGACTGCTTTCTTAATGTTGTCTATATTGAATAACTAGAAGGTTATGAGATTCAAGATAGAAAATCTCATGTGTGTGGATTAAAGAAAAGCTATTTACGGCCTCAAGCAAACTTCTTGAGCTTGCTATGAGAAGATTGACAAGTATTTGATTAGTTTAGGATCTTGCAAGAATGATGTTGATTCTAACCTTTACTTAAAAGTATTTTTTGGTGAAATGCTAATTCTGGATGAGTTATTTCTAACTGGTGAAAATAGTCTCATCTCTACATGAAGAAAGAATTAGCTTCAAAGTTTGAAATGAAGGACTTAGGCTTAATGCATTACTTTTCAGGGTTAGAAGTATGGCAAAATCTAATGAAATTATTTTAAGCCAAAGAAGTATACTGAATAGATTTGGAATGATGGATTGCAAACCTATGTCTACTCCTATGGAAACTAACTTGAAGAAATTGAGCTCATTTTTACAGATCCATCAGAATACAGACAGTTGATTGGATCCTTGATGAATTTGTTATCAGCCAGTTTATAAACAAACCAAAGCATGTTCATCTTGCTACAGTCAAGCATATTCTAAGATATTTGCTAGGAACAGTTGGCTACAAGCTGAAGTATCCAATCAACACTATCATCACCCTAGAAGGCTACTCAGATTCTGATTGGGCAAGAAGTGTTAGAACACTTCAAGAATTTGCTTCAACTTGAGTTCTGCTCTAATCTCTTGGGCCAACAGGAATCAATCCTCAGTTGCATTGAGCACTGCTGAAGCTGAGTACATTGTGAAGCAGTGTGGCTTCACAAAGCTTCTTGCTAGGTTGTTTGGGCAACCTTGGGAACCCTCAGTCATTAATTGTAACAATCAGAATTGTATTGAGATGTTTGTTAATCATGTGTTTCATGACAGGCCAAAACATGTGAAAACTCATTAGCACTATATTCATGATATGGTACAGAAAGGTGCCATTCAGCTGAATATGTCAGCACCGATGAGCAGATTGTAGTTGTTCTCACCAAGTCTCGTGTTCGAGTGAGGTTTGTGTGCTTCAGAAAGAGACTTGCAATTGTGGAGAACACAGCCTTGGCTGAGAGGGAGTCTCAGTCCTAGTGATGCATTAAGTTGCATCTTCCACCCTCTGCAGGCAATACAAGGTAGAGTCAACCTCTGTGAGAAATGCAAGGTGACATTGGATCCTTCTCTGGGAGAAGGTTGAGGTGAAAGACCTCCTCCACCCTCTGCAGGCAATGCAAGGTGGAACCACCCTCTGCGAAAAGCAAGGTGGCAAGTTATTCTTCTCAGTAGAGAAGTTTTGAGGTGTAAGACCTCCTCTCACCCTCTGCAGGCAATGCAAGGTGGATCCATCCTCTGCAGGCAATGCAAGATGGATATCATGAACGAAGTTCATGATGTATATTTGTATATTCCTCTTGCAGGTGTGCACTCATCCTCTGTAGGCAATGTAAGATGAATTTCATGGAAAAGTCCATGATGCATGACTACACTACGACTTGGATAGTTGGTTGAATCCTCCCTAGCTAAGAGGGAGTGTTGAAATTATAGCTAGCTCGGATTATGTTTCAAATTGCATAAATGCAATTCAAGTTTGGTGTATAACTTATGCGATTAAATTACTATTACGCTGGGCCCAAAATCACACCATGTAACTTGTGATTAAGTTAAATGTAAGGGAGACTCATAATGTAACTTGTAATTGAGTCCAGACCCAAATGAAACTTGTGATATTCAATTATTTATATAAATTGTAATCAAATTATTGGGTTGGACCCAATTGGAAAATGTAACTTGATTTGGGCGCCAAACTTGTCAAAAGGAAAATAATATGAAGAAATCGGCCTAATGAGGCTAGGCCGACCTATGTAAGAGGATTGAGTCTTCTCAATCAGATATATACATTCAATCAATCATTCCTAGCAATCAAATATTCTGCCCTAGCGAATATCCTCTCTGCTCTTCTTCAGCAAATTGGTCTTCACAAAATCAACAAATTGCTTCATAACAGCTGGACGAATTTGTATGCCAGACTAGGCTGTAGATCTCCTTCACATATGTGCTAAATATTGTGCATGTCATGCTCCATTCCAGTTCGGATCTATGTATCTTAAGGTAGCAGACTTATTGGCAGATTTGTTGGGTGTGTTGAAAATAATAGCTAGCTCGGATACCTGAGTATTACATTCTAAATACAAATGTATTATCTCTCATGTAAATCAAATTATTTTAAGCTAGACCCAAACATGTAACGTGGAGGCAATTAATTGTAACTTTGGGCTGGACCCAAACTTGTAACGTGAAGGCAATTAATTGTAACTTGGGGCTGGACCCAAACTTGTAACGTGAAGGCAATAAATGTAAATAAATCAATCAACTAAATGCAAGCCGACTTGAGGGTTGACGCCAAAGGTGGGATATAAATCTAACAGCAAATGAAGTCATTACAACACTATTATCTCATGCAAATGTTATCTGCTCTCCAAGCAGCGATCTCTACTTCACTCATGCGAATTTATACAAGCCTATCGTGCGAACTCATCAAGGTTGATTGTGTGTGGCGAAGTTGTCAAAGATCTTCATGCAAACTTGATAAGGACTCCTATTGTGCGAATCTGATATTAGACATTTGCTGCTGATCCTCCTAGCCATCTGTTGTTGATAAGAGCTGCAATCTTCATTGATATATTGAAAAGCAATCTGAGATAAGTTTATTGCCTTATAATTGCCTACATTTGAGATAATACATATTGTATTTTGAGTCTGGGTTTTTCACCTCCAAGAGGGAGGTTTTCCCAGGGTATTGGTGTTTTTTGTCTTGTGTTTTATTGTTGTTACTGTTCATTCACAGTCTGATTATAATCTAATTGCTTAAATTAATATCTGATTGCTTAAAATCAACATGGTATCAGAGCTTTAGGTTCATTCTAAATAATCAAATTATTAGTTGTCCTTCACTTTCAGTTTTTTGTTTTAGTTTTGCAAGATGGTTACAGGTCTGAAAGTAGAGGACAAACTTGAAGGTGCCCTCAATTTTACATCATGGAAGGTTCGTGTCCTCCTTGCTCTTGAAGAATTAGAGCTGTTACAGTTTTTGGGAGACAAGGATCTGACTAAACCTTCGGATCCGGAAGAGCTAAAGCAATTCAAGAAGAATGCTCTCAAGGCAAAGAAGTTCCTCATTGATTCCGTGAAGGATCATCATGTCCCAGTTATCTCCAAACTGAAGACAACCCAAGAGATGTTTAAACATCTAGAAGGGATATATGAGATCAACAACATCAGCCGGACACTTACATTGAGGCAACAACTTCTTCAAGTCAAAATAAGCAAAGGAGATTTAGTCATGTCCTTCTTCATGAATATTTCATAATTGAAGGACCAACTCAGCGCCATTGGAAGCGAAGTAGTGGACAAAGATATTGTCATGATTGCTTTGAATGGTCTTCCTGACTCTTGGGATCTATTTATTCAAAGCATAAGTGGAAGAGCTGAATTTCCTTCTTTCGATCGCCTCCGATCAAATTGCATTCAAGAGGAGTCATGCCTTGCTACCAGAGGAATGCATAAAGGCTCTCATGGAGGAGATCAACATGTGCTTGCATCATAACATGTCAAAAGAAAGGGTGGCCATTGGAAGAAGAAGAACTTCAAAAGAAATAGACTCCAGACCTCTTGCTTACGATTCAAGGAAGAAGCCAAGGGATCTTTCACGTGTCTGTTGCTTCAGATGCAACAAGTTTGGACATTATGCTAAAGAATGTCCAAGTCCGCCCATGCAAGGAGAGGCCAACCTGAATGAAGTTGCAAACTCGGAGGATAATGAAGACTACCTCTTCATTTCTGCCTTGTCCAGCAATGTGCCAACCGATAGTAACACTTGGTTGATAGACAGTGGTGCATCTAGACACATCACGGGATATCGAGAGCATCTCTCAAACTTGATGGAGAAAGAGTCCAACCTTCATGTGGTAATTGGTGATGATGCTCAGTATTCGGTAAGAGGTTTTGGTAGCACTTCTTTAAATTTAGAATATGGCATGTCCTTGCATCTTAGTGATATTTTATTTGTTCCTGGAATTAAGAGGAATTTAATTTCTATTTCTGCTCTAGAAGATAAAGGTTATCAAATAGCATATTCTAAGGGTATAGTACTTGCATGGCCTAAGAAATCTAGTATTAAATCTGCTCGTGTTATTGGAAATAGATATGATAGTTTGTATAAGCTTTCAGCTAACCCCATTCGAGCACTCATTCATGAAGCTCCTGAATATAGAAGGCTCGGCCATCTTCACTATCAGGCACTTCCTTCACTTGAAAAGATGGTTAAAGGTATGCCTAAACTTAATCAATTTCATGATGATACTTGCAAAGGTTGTGCATTAGGTAAGAACACTAAAAGTCCATTTCATAAAAGTGAAAGTAGATCTAAGGAAAAATTAGCACTTGTTCATTCTAATCTATGTGGACCCATGTTTGTTCCTTCACCTAGCGGATTCCTATACTATGTTACATTTATAGATGATTTTTCTAGAAAGACTTGGATTTACTTTCTAAAATCTAAAGAATCTGATGAAGTATTAAGTAGGTTTAAAGAATTTAAAGCTCTAGCTAAAAATATGTCTGGTAAAAGGATTAAATTGTTAAGATCTGACAATGGAGGTGAATACACCTCAAGTGGCTTCAATGACTTTTGTGTAGAAACAGGAATTAAGAGGGAGTTTTATGTTCCCTACAATCCTCAGCAAAATGATGTAGCTAAACGAAAGAATAGAGCCATTGTTGAAGCAGCCAAAGCTATGATTCACGATCAGGACCTGCAGACCTTCTTATGGGCTGAAGCATCCAAGACTGCAGTGTACATTCAAAATAGATGCCTTCACCGTGTCCTGAAGAACATAACTCCCAAGGAAGCTTTCATTGGAGTCAAACCAAATATCAGCCACCTAAGGATCTTTGGAAGTCCTGTCTATGTTCATGTGCCAAAGGAAAAGAAGACAAGTTAGAGCCTTCCGGGAAGAAGGGTATCCTTGTTGGATATAGTGAATCTTCCAAGATATTCTGCATCTACATTTCCGGTCAAAGGTATATTGAGGTAAGTAGGGATGTTACCTTTGAAGAAAATATTGCTTTCAAGAAATCTAAGGGTTCTCTTATTGATAATGATAAAGAAGTCAATGATAATCAAAATATGGATATTGATACTAACCCTGAGACTCAGAGGGAGTCTATTGAGCATGATGATTCTCCTGAGCCTCTGGTTCCAACTGATGGACCTAGAGATATTGCAATTAGCAAGAAAAGACCACTTTGGGTTAGAAGCACAATTCAATATGCAGAAAAGTTTGCAGCTCCTAGTGGCACTTTCAGAGAAAGTAAGAGACCTCAGAAGCTCTCCAACTATGTTGCAATGATGTGCAACATCATTGAGGCTGGACCAACTAGCATCAAAGAAGCTATGAGCCAGCAAGCATGGAAGCTAGCTATGGACGAAGAGTATCAATCCATCATCAAGAATGATGTATGAGATATTGTACCTAGACCTAAAGGCAAGTCTGTTGTTTATTCCAAATGCTTGTTTAAGAATAAACATGTTGTTGATGGTAGTATAGAGAAATATAAAGCTAGATTTGTAGCTCGTGGTTTTTCTCAAAAGGAAGGCATAGATTATGAAGAAACATTTGCTCATGTTGCTAGATATACTTCCATTAGAACTATTATAGCTATTGCTGCAGCCAAAGGTTGGAAGTTACATCAGAAGGATGTAAAGACTGTCTTTCTTAATGGTGTTATTGAGGAAGAAGTATATGTTGAACATCCTTAAGGTTATGAGGTTCATAATAGAGAAACTCATGTGTGCAGACTAAAGAAAGCTCTCTACGGCCTCAAACAAGCTCATCAAGCTTGGTATGAAAGAATTGATAAGTACTTAGTTAGTTTAGGCTTTTGTAAGAATGATGTTGATCCTAACATTTACTTTAAAGTATTTAATGGTAAAAAGCTAATTCTGGTTTTATATGTGGATGATTTATTTCTAACTGGTGAAGATAGTCTCATCATTAGGTGTAAGAAAGAATTAGCTACTGAATTTGAAATGAAGGATCTAGGCCTAATGCATTACTTTCTAGGGTTAGAAGTGTGGCAAAGACCTAATGAAATTATTTTAAGTCAAGGACAATATACTATTGATATATTGAAAAGATTTGGTATGATGGATTATAAACCTATATCTACTCCTATGGAAACTAACTTGAAGAAGTTGAGTATTTCTGCAGCCAACTCTGATTTTGCAGATCCTTCAGAGTACAGGCAGTTGATTGGATCCTTGATGTATTTAGTCAACACTAGACCAGATATTTGCAATGCAGTGAGTGCACTTAGCCAATTCATGAACCAGCCAAAGCATGTTCACTTGGTGACAGCCTAGCACATCCTAAGATACTTGTGTGGAACAATTGGCTATGGACTGAAGTATCCAATCAACACAGTAATCAATTTGGAAGGCTACTCTGATTCTGGTTGGGTTGGAAGTGTTACTGACAGGAAAAACACTTCAGGAATCGGTTTCAGCTTGGGTTCCACTGTGATCTCTTGGGCCAGTAGGAAATAGTCCTCAGTTGCATTAAGTACTGCAGAAGCTGAATACATTGCTTCAAGTGTGGCAACTAGAGAAGCAGTTTGGCTTCACAAGCTTCTTGTTGGGTTGTTTGGACAACCTTGGGAATCCACACTTATTTATTGTGATAATCAGAGTTGTATTAAAATGTCTAATAATCCCGTGTTTCATGACAGATCAAAACATGTGGAAACTCATTATCACTATGTTCGTGATATGGCACAAAGAGGTGTCATCCAGCTAAAATATATCAGCACTGATGAACAAGTTTCAGATATTCTCACCAAGCCTCTAGCTCGAGTGAAGTTTGAGTACTTCAGAGAAAAGCTTGGAATTGTGGAGAACACGGCATTGATTGAGAGGGAGTCTCAATCTCAGTGATGCAATTTAGTTTGCATCCTCCACCCTCTGCGAGCAATGCAAGGTGACATTGTATCCTTCTCTAGGAGAAGGTTGAGGTGTAAGACCTCTTCCACCCTCTGCGGGCAATGCAACGTGGATCCATCCTCTACGGGCAATGCAAGATGGACATCATGAAATGAGTTCATGATATTTATATGTTTTATTGCAGGTATACTCTATGGAGCTTATACATTCATCCTTGCGGGCAATGCAAGATGAAAGTCATGAATGGATCATGACAAGTGGCAGATATCCTCCCTAGCTAAGAGGGAGTGTTGAAAATAATAGCTAGCTCGGATACCTGATTATTACATTCTAAATACAAATGTATTATGTCTCATGTAAATCGAATTATTTTGGGCTGGACCCAAACATGTAACGTGGAGGCAATTAATTGTAACTTTGGGCTGGACCCAAACTTGTAACGTGAAAGCAATTAATTGTAACTTTGGGCTGGACCCAAACTTGTAACGTGAAGGCAATAAATGTAAATAAATCACTTAACTAAATGCAAGCCGACTTGAGGGTTGACGCCAAACGTGGGATATAAATCTAACAGCAAATGAAGTCATTACAACATTATTATCTCATGCAAATGTTATCTGCTCTCCAAGTAGCGATCTCTCCTTCACTCATGCGAATTTATACAAGCCTATTGTGCGAACTCATCAAGGTTGATTGTGTGTGGCGAAGTTGTCAAAGATCTTCAGCAAACTTGATAAGGACTCCTATTGTGCGAATCTGATCTTAGACATCTGTTGCTGATCCTCCTAGCCATTTGCTGTTGATAAGGGCTGCAATCTTCATTGATATATTGAACAGCAATCTGAGATAAGTTTATTGCCTTGTAATTGCCTACATTTGAGATAATACATATTGTATTTTGAGGCTGGTTTTTTCACCTCCAAGAGGGAGGTTTTCCCAGGGTATTGGTGTTATTGTTGTTACTGTTCATTCACAGTCTGATTATAATCTAATTGCTTAAATTAACATCCGATTGCTTAAAATCAACAGGGTGATATCAAGCTATGACAATCATCTACCTTACAGCCGAAACCCTACCTGTGCATCTTCAAATTAGGGTCTTGTTGTGACCATTTCACACATCGCCCCATCGCAAATGGGGACCCCCTCTTTTTGCTTGTTTTTCGCTTGTTTTCGCTTTCGTTTTTAGGGTTTTGTTAGTCAGTTAGTTGTCTGGATTTAGGGCTAAGCCTTAGGGTTTTAAATTTTGCCTTTTCAAGCCAAAATCCAGTCATTTTTGGGAGCTTTTGAGCTTTCTTTTCTAGAATGCAAATTTTGAATGCAATGATTTCGCCAAAATGGTCTAATTTTCAATTGGAATGTTCATGCAGAGCTTAAACTTGTCTAAGTATTGACCGTCAATGTGAATTTTTGTCTGATTGAATATTTTGACCAAATTTTGACCTTTTTGAATTTTGATCCTAGGTATTGGAATTGATTTGTTTTCGCCTCGTGAAGTGTGGAAATGTGAAAAATCTTGTTATTTTGGCCTGTAGGAGCAAAATCGCTCCTGTCCCTCAGTGAAGGACGGGAGCTCATTTTCAAATATCTCATCATCCTTGTAGAGTCCGGACAAATTTTACATTTGAAATGATAGAGAACGACAAGATCTTTCATTTGAATATAAATTGAAGATTTTTATGAGCACAGAAATGTCTCCAGGAAGAAAATCGCCCCTGTCCCTCAGTGAAGGACCGGAGCTACAATTCAAATTTCGCCTTGTCCTTGCAAGATTTTGAGAACTTAATGATTTGAGGACGTCCGAAGGAAGATACTTTGCCAAATGAATATAATTTGAGATGCAAAAAACGAAGGAAAATGACCTATATTGACTAAATCGCTCCTGTCCCTCTCCAAGGGACCAGGGCGAGGTACCTTGTAGCTCTCGTCCCTCTCCCAGGGACCAGAGCGATTTCCTTCATTTTGCAAAATCCAGACAAGGGTCGAGGCAAGTTTACGTTCAAAAACAAGGGAAAACATGAGATGAGCACATTGAATATAAATTGAAGATTTTTGGGACGTCCATACCAGTGTTAAATGCCTAGTTCGCTCCTGTCCCTCAGGAAGGGACCAGAGCGATTTTTGATATAATTGCTTTTTTTGCAAAATTACAAACAATGTCAAGGCATGGACGGATAGAGTAAAGAAGGACGAATCCGTTGAATATAAACTTAGAGCATGGCAAAGTGAGATGAAAGCCACAAGGGAAGGATCGCTCCTGTCCCTCTCCAAGGGACCAGGGCGATACAATGGTGATGATACGTCCCTCCAGAGTTCAAGGTCGTCCCTCCAAGGTTCAAGGCCGATCCTAGTCAGGACGAAGGGTGGCGAGGACATTTCAAGGTATTTCCATCAAGCGCAACGTTGCAAAGGTCATCACATGGAAGGATTTGCACTCTAAAGACCTAGATCGCTCCTGTCCCTCTCCAAGGGACCAGAGCGATATCTACATAATGGCGTAAATTTCAAAAGGCAAACAAGTTTCAAGTTACCAAAAGGGTCGAAAGGACATCATTCCACGCAATGAAGATAATTGCAAGTTGGTACAAACAAGAACAAGCATGTTATGATGAACTTCGCTCCTGTCCCTCAGGAAGGGACTAGAGCGATATTGGTATATTAGATTAATCCATGCAAGATTTACGTAAAGACAAAGATACACAAGGTTACATATGCTCCAGGACATCGTTTGAAGATAATTTGCAAGAGTTTTAAACGTCCAAACATTGCTAATCAAGGTAAAAGTCTCCCATCGCTCCTGTCCTTTGGACAAGGACCAAGGCGATACTATTAAAACACTCCCGTTCCTTCAAAGATCAAGGCGAAGCGAGGTTAGGAAGTGCGAAGGACAACGTTTGAAGGACATTGCAAAGGAGATCGAAGTTTAAAAGTCGCCAAGATCAAGGAGAAATAATGGATCGCTCCTGTCCCTCTCCAAGGGACAAGGGCGATGGTCCCTTTAATGCATCCAAACACATAATGAAAGCGAATGGGAATAAGCGCAAAGGACACAAGCAATGATATTTCGAAGGCCAAAAATGCAAGGTGAACGTGAAGACATGGAAATCGCTCCTGTCCCTCTCCAAGGGACAAGGGCGATGTTAGACAAAGCGCATGATATTCTTTGAAAATCAAGGACGCACAGGGTTTTAAATGACATTCAAAAGATGATGCAAGGAAAGGATCGTACCAAAATGAAGAATTTCAAGCAAAAACATGGAGATCGCTCCTGTCCCTCTCCAAGGGACCAGGGCGATAATGGTCATGGGATGCACTTGCTCGCACAAGGAAGAAATTCAAGTTCGAAGGACCACCAGATGATCGATTTGGGACATGGTAATGAAGGGGTTGAATGTTGAAAACGCAAGAATCATGCCAAAAATCATGGATCGCTCCTGTCCCTCTTCAAGGGACCAGAGCGATGAGGTACGTCCCTTTATTTTCATATTTTGTGGCGCCAAATTAAACAATTCAAATTTTCTTTAAATGCTAAATCAATTTAAAAAATTGAAAATCCATTTTTTATTGGCATTTAATATGGCGTTAACATTTATTAATTATTTTTGCCTTATTTAAAAATCGAAATTTGCAATTTAAAAAACGCAAGGCATCAAGTAATTAATTAATTAATAAAAAATCGATTTGAGCGCTCATATGTGGAGGTCGGCCTTGTTATGTCATTGCAAATCATTTAAAAAATGGTTTTATTTTTATTAAGTCGGCCTAAGGGGTAAAGGATGCAAGCCCTATATAAGGGGGGTAGAATTATCATTTTCTACATCATTATTTTACCTTCCTTCATGCGAGTTGACAAGAGGCGAATATAGTGCGAGTTTCATTTATCAAAGGTGGTGCGACTTCAAACCAAAGGTGGCGTAGACATTCCCAAGGTGGTGTGAGGCGTGCGAAGTGTGTTTAAAGAGGTGCGAATTGCATTGAAGATCAAAGGTGGTGCGAATTCGAAGACCACACCAAGAGCGAATTTGAAGATCCATTTGAGACCACGTCCAAGGTGATAATTGAAGATCACATTCTCTCCAGAGGTGGCGAAATCAAATTTGAGGGGATCATATTGAAGATTATCTTTATACCTCAATTTTGCCTAGGCAAATTTTGTTTTTGCATTCTAGAGTTAGCTCTCTATTGAGGTATGGCGATTTAATTATTATTGTTTTATTCATTCATCGTCATATTTCAAATTTTGAATTTTAAATCTCTTAGCTCAATCGTTGTATTTTAGGAAACGATAACTCTAGGGACTTATCATGAGGTTTCCTAAAATCTATCTCTCTTATCTACGTTATTTATTGCAAAATCTATTTCTTATAATGAAATGTTGTGTAGGTATGGCAACCCCAAAGGCGGGAGCATCCACCAGTCGCTCGGCTCTCATGAAAGAAGATCAGAAGACTGAAGAAGTGGAGACCAAGATCGTGTCCAAGTGGAGCAACATTGGAGATACAAACTTGGGGAACTTTAGCACGAAGAAGTTCCGAGAGGTCCCTTACATCGGCAAGCCATCACCTGTCGCCCGGAGAATAATAGAGAGTGGCATTATCAAGGCGGCCGGTTTTCCTCCAGCTATTCAGTGCCACGAGTTGATGATCGAGTGTGCCCGTCATTACAATCCGATCCAGGACAGAGTATTTGAAGTACTTCGTACCATTCTTGGCAGAGGGATCGAGGTCGAGACAGATGTGGATTTACAAGAATTTGAGGATAGAATCAAGATCATCTTTCGCAAAGACGCAGATGTTACAGATGAGCAATATGATCAGATGTATGCTACCATGCTCCTGATTGATAGAACGAAGGAACTTGAACCTACTTGGGACACAGCTCTTCTAGATGCATTTGATCAGGTTATCCACTTAGAAGAGAGTATCAAGAATCTTCCCGAGATTCCAATCACAGAAATCGAAGGAATCATGACAAAATTCATTGCATATGCTAAGAAGGAAAATTGGAAAGGGAATAAGATTCTAGATGAAAGGTTGTTACAGATGACATGACATCTTATTTCTCATTGGTTGATACCTCCTAGATTTTTGTGCCAAATTTAATATTTGGCTATGTATTTAATATTGTTCAGTAAAAAGGAGGTCATTTGTAACAAACCCTAATTAGGGTTTAGGTGTCATGATCTTGTCCGTTGATTTACTTTCAATCTGGACCTTTCATTGTAATTGGGGATGCTATTTATACCCCCATTTTTCATTTTATTTGGAGTCAGTTAATAGAGAATAGAGTTAAGAGTGAAATAGAGAGATTAGAATTGTAAGCAATTTTTTTTTTTGTAGCAAGATTGAGTCTTGAAGAGAGAAATTCAAGCAATTGTTGTATATGATGACTTGGAAATCAATAAAATATTGAAGTTATGGTGTTTTGTTGCAAGTTTCTTGAGTTATCTTCATGGTTGTTGGATGTACTTGAATCACGCTCAATCAAGGTAGTTTGTTAATTTGAAAGACTAAGTGTGAAATTTGATATTTGGTAGGATTCGCAATCCAAACCACTAGCTTCTTGCTGATTGTAGGAACGCCTTGCGTGGTCGACTGGAAAACACTTTGAGTCCTTAACCTTCAAGCATTTTCGCATCTAGGATATGTACCTTCGTAGTAGTGTCCTTGGTCTTTGATGCATTGAACATCATTATTACCTTAGAAGATCGCACTAATTTCAGTTGAGTTGTTATCTTATGGCAAAATTGAAGTTGGTTGAGTCTTGCCGAATCTCATTCATGCTAAGTCATTCATAGGATTAGACTAGATTAGATTTACTCAAACCCTGTCCTTTTTCCATTTTTTTTGAAAGTTCCTTTTAGATTAGTAAAATCTTCGAACCATTGAATCCGTAAGAAGCCTTGAAGGAAACAGCAAATCACATCATACCACTAAAAAGCTTGTCCACACGTGGAGACCCCACTAAAAGAACCTTGGAGTCCATCTAACTGATCCTTTTTGCAGATCTTCAGCAGTTAGAGACTATTTTCTCAAGAGAGGATAAGATGCCTGTCGGTATTTTATTCTGTGTATGATTGTGTACAAAATACACGTCAACAAAATTGGCGCTAGAAGGAGGGCTCTTTAGTTTCCGAAGTTCAAAGTCCAAAGATTTTGAAAAGGGAAAAATACTGCAAACATGATCATGAAGTACGATGGTGTTGCCGAATGAAGGACTGAATCAAGTGGTGCAACCCAATTTGCAAATAGGCAATACCCAAGAAGACATCATTTCCCAATTGAATCAAGTAGCTTGGAACGCAAGGAGAAGTCAAGTCGAATATAACAGAGTCATAATCATCTTAGAGCAAGAGGAAGATAGAGCTGAAGAACATCAAAGGGTCATAGCTAGGAATCTCCGCAATCAAAGGAACGTACAATAATCCTTGCAAGACTTCACGCTGGATCGCATTGGTTCATTCTCGCCCGAGAAACATCAAAGGTTATTGAGGTCTACACCAGGCATCAAAGATCTAAGCGAACTCCAGTTTACTTCCAAAGCAAAGCGAGCTAAGAGAGAGGACACTCCCAAAAAGTTCGAACTAAGATTGGAAGGATCTCCTGAGTCATCACAAGTTTTTCAAGAACAAGTGCGAGCGGCAATCCAATCTAGTATCCAGGCAATTTCACAAACAAAGAGCCAAGCTAGTTCATCAAGTTCAGTTTCAAGGAATACAATGGCTCATCGTGCTCCACCTCCACCTCCTCCTCCTCATGTACTTAATGGTGCGACGTGGCTAGTCAACAATCCATCACCGTTGGAATTTGCAGTTTATCATGATATGCCAAAGAATCCCGAACACTTTTGTTCCAAGTTCAATGTTAGTGATTTCCATCGCACGGCAGAGGATCACATCAAGATGTTCGAGGACCTTCTTCGTAACAGACAAATTGAATATGGAGATGTGGCATGTAGGCTTTTTCCCTACTCATTGGGAGAAGAGGCATACTTTTGGTTTATTCATTTGCCTACAGGGTCCATTAGGACTTGGGACGCGATGAAAGACGCATTCATTGCTAAATTTGGCATCCCAACTACACCAGCAGAGTTATACAGACAGTTTGTTGAGGTTCGAAGGAGAGAGCATGAACCTATTACTTCCTTCAACGACAGATTTCACCGAGCATACACAATGCTACGTCCTCCTTATCTTATTGCAGATCCAAGGGAAATTTACTATGGAGCCTTAGATCATCTCACAGCTATGTTCGTAAGGACACATCCAACTCCGAATGATCTAAATGCGGCATATACAAGAGCCATTGAAGTGAGTAAGCACATGGGACAAAACATCACTGGACCACTACTACATATGGGACCCGTCGCAGCACCTAACCAGATGCAAGCAGTTGGTACAGCTTTGGCCAACCAAACTCCAGTCATGAATCCAATTCCGCAAGCGACATATCCCAACGTACAGCCGGCGAATCAGTTGGTCCTTCACCCAGGAGCTCCAATTTCTCAAGCCCCACCCGCTCAACCTGTGTACCTGCAAAACACTACAAATTCGTCAAGGACACAAGAAGAGAAAGACGAAATAAAAGAGCTAATTGAACAAGAAAAGAGGCTATCAACCGAGGTAACTCATTTGAGGAACCAGAATAATCAACTCCAGAGCATGCAGAGGGCTAACCATGGCCAACACACGAACAATCAGAATTTCCAAGGGAATAATAATCAAGGATTTAGAAACAATTATCAAGGAAATAACAATCAAGGTTTCCAAAGAAGACCATGGAATACAGCTCCAAACAATGGAAATGTGGTGACGCCCTTGGATAATCCACCAAATGCGCAAAGTCAAGAGAACCCCTCTTCAAGCAAAGTGTTTTTAGCCGAAGCAGCCTTGTCTAGTTGGTGCAGACTCCACAACACGAACCAACATTCCGAGTTGCAATGCCCTGAGTTCAAGATTGCAGCCGACATTTTCCAACAGGAGATGCGTACTACCAATCCGCCTGAAAATCCTCCCACCACAGGGTACGAAATTGTTCCAACCACGCAGTATGGTCAAGCTATGATCGTTGAAACCTGCAGATACTCGCAAGAAGAAATTAATCAAGTACAAAATGGGAGATTTCCTCCAGAATCGGCCAATGGACCGATGGTACCACCAGGATCTCAGTTTCCGCCAGCATCTGCAAATGGACCTGTAGAGGATTCAGAATACTATTTCCCACCATTAAACGACAGTGTTTTAGTAGAAGGAATCAAGGAAGTGTTCCACCAATCGTCAGGAGGTGCAAACCAAAAAGTTTATCACCGGAATCAGAGAAATCCCGAACCATTAACAACATCGATTCCTCCAAACAATTTTTCAACTCCACCGGATCCCCAAGCTAGCAACGTCCCTGAATATCCACAAAACACTCAAGAATACAGACAAAGAAATATTTCACCTCCCGCGGGAAATGAAATGAAAAGATTGGCCGCCTTGGTGTTAGATGAACTCAAGAAAGTCAAGGTGAGTTTACCACTCTATGAATTGCTCAAAGTGTCAGAAATTAAAGATACAGTGATCAATAGTTTAAGTGAACCTAGTGCAACAAGGTCAAATGTTCAAGCCACTATCAATGTGACCCAAGAGCAGGCCGATTCTCAAGAACAACCCGAGCAAAACGAGTGCATGGTCCAAACTATAACCTTCCCAGCTAAAAAGGAAGATATGTTGGAAGGAAAAGTATTACTCAAAAGAGGCGAAACCAAGAAAGCTCAGCCTACAGTCAAAGAGAACCTCACTACTAACTTGGTTCTTCCCGAAAAGGAAGTCGCAATCAAAAAAGATGTGGTTAAAAAAGGAAAATCTACAAGCAAAACCAGTCACTCAAAAGAGGAGAGCCCAGCAAAGGATGATCATTCAAAGATTAATCAAGTCAAACATCAAGAATCAAGTGAAGAAAATTCAGTGCCTTCTCAAGGAAAGGACGAACCGGCCCCGTTCCTACTATCAGTCAGAATATTTGGAAAATTATTACACAATTGCCTTTATGATTCCGGAGCCTCAAGCAATGTCATGCCCCTGGCTGTTTGTCAAAGGCTGGGAATAACTCCCGCACCTACCAAGAGAAAAGTCACTCAGCTTGACAAGACAGAAGTTCCAGTCATGGGAGAGTTGAACAACATTCACATGCAATTGGCCGCAGACCCAAGAGTCCAGAATTTTATAGATATATCAGTAGTGGATATTCCAGATTCATATGGAATGCTCCTGAGTCGAGATTGGTCCCGAAAATTGAATGGATATGTATCGACCGATTTCGCACACATGTGGCTACCATGGAGAGGAATCCCGAACCAAATTAAAATTGATAGCACCCCAAGGTTGAGGTTGATGATAACTGAATATGGGGAAGACAATGAAGTCCTATTTTTAGAGTCCGACCTAGGAACCTACAAACCCAAAGTGGAAGAAATCTTGATGATACAAGATGTACAAGATGAAAATATTCAGCAAGAAGTCATGGAATCAACGGAGATAGTCATTGAAAGCGATCAAGGATCCGATCAAGAGGACGAAGGGATGTTTGAAAATTTCAGGAGATTCGTACAAAGAAACATCCAGCAAAGTGTGCAACTTGGCAATCTAGCATCCGTCCGAGATTTGCTTCTTCCGAATTGGTGTAGAATTCACAATGCCGTCCACTCAGAATTATCTTGTGCTTTATGCTAGACCGCATTAGAGCAAGTAAACAAAAGAGTCCCGCAGACACTAATTATAGAAGAAACTCAAGATTCAGAGAATGAAAGCTCTACAGACACTGAAAGTTCTACGGAAGATGAAGTTTCGTCCGATACAACAAATGAAAGTCACGAAAGTCCAGAAATAGAAAAACAAGGAAATCAGATATGGACATTAAGGTTCGACGGATCTAAGTCCAAACAAGGATCCGGAGCTGGATATGAATTAATTAGTCCTAAGGGAGAAACATACCTTGCCGCTCACAGATTGCAGTTCCCTTGCACCAACAACGTAGCAGAATATGAATCTTTAGTTCATGGATTATTATTGGCCATCCAAAAGGGGGCAAAGATACTGCAAGTATACGGAGACTCAGAAATCGCAATAAGGCAAATCAGGAAGCAATATGTTTGCCATGACAAAAGGCTAACTAAGTATAGAAATCGAGTCTGGGATCTAATTGAAAGTTTTGATGCTTTCAATATCAATTCAATTTATAGACATCAGAATCAAGTGGCCAATTCACTTGCACAGGCCGCGAGCTCATTGATTCCATTAGCAATGGAAGGATTAAAGAAGTTTACAATCGAGTTAATATCAGTCCCTTCAGTCCCAGATAACGTTACCAATTTCCAGGTTTTCGAAGACGACAAGCACATTCTAGACTTCCTAACAAGCACGGACGTCTTCTTAACACAGATCATAGATGAAGATGAAGTAGGTGAAGCTGAGTTCGATGCCGAAGGAGTCCTGAACTTAAAGACAAACACTATTCCGAAAGGAATGGTTGAATTAGAAAGGATTTTTGATCCTGACAAGTTGAAAGAAAAGAAGAATCACAGTGTAGAAGGCAATACGTGTGACGCGATCAATCTAGGTGATGAGACACAAGTTAAAAATGTTTTCATTGGAAAGTCCTGCACAGCAATTGAAAAGGATGGAATCCTAAGAAACATGAGGGACTTCCCAGATGTCATTGCATGGAGCTATGAAGATCTCAAGACCTACGACACTGCGATTATCACTCACACAATCCCGTTGAAGCCAGGAAGCAAGCCATTCAGGCAAAGACAAAGACCCGTCAATCCTTTGTTGGAACCGCTGATATACCAAGAAGTGAAGAAGTTACTCACAGCTAAAATCATCTTCCCAGTAAGACACTCGACGTGGGTCGCCAACCTGGTACCTGTTAGAAAGAAAAATGGAGAGATCAGATTGTGTGTGGATTTCAGAAATCTCAATAGAGCGTCAGAGAAAGATAACTATCCGCTCCCATCATTAGATGAAGTACTGCAGATCGTCAATGGATCGCAGATGATGTCCTTCCTAGACGGATATTCAGGATACAATCAAGTCCTAGTCGAACCTGAAGATCGACTGAAGACTGCTTTCACCACCAAATGGGGAACATTCGCCTATAAGAGAATGCCTTTTGGACTCATAAACGCCGGGGCCACATTCCAGAGAGCTATGGATATCGCTTTCAGAGATTTAATTGGTAAAAGCATTATTATATATATGGATGATATCACAGTTTTCTCTAGGCAGAGAGAAGATCATGTAGAGGATTTGAGAAAGGTCTTCCAAAGATGTAGAAGGTACGGTGTCTCCCTCAATCCAAAGAAATGCATATTTGGAGTCACAGAAGGAAAGCTTTTAGGACATGTTATTTCAGAGAAAGGAATATCTATTGATCCTGAAAGGATAAAGGCCATATCTACTATCAATTTGCCAGCAAGTAAGAAAGAGCTCAAATCATTTTTCGGCAAAATCAACTTCGTCCGAAAGTTCATTACCGGATTTGCCGAGATTGTCAGACCATTGAATGAAATGTTAAAGAAAGATGCAAAGGTCGAGTGGACTCCACAAGCCAGAAGGGCATTTGAAGAAATAAAGACCGCAATCATGGAGGCGCCAGTTTTGATTAGTCCTGATTATCTCAAACCATTTTATTTATATTCCTTCGCTTCCGAATACACTTGTGCCGCCATTCTCACCCAAAGAAGTGAAGAGAGGGATGAAAACCCGATTGCTTTCATGAGCACCCCGTTGAAAGATGCAGAATTGAGATATCCAAACGTTGAAAAGCAAGCATACGCATTAGTAAAGGCAGTAAAGAAATTCAGACATTACCTCCTGAGAGCCAAGATTTATGCAATAGTGCCTGATGCGGCAGTCAAGACTCTTCTCATGCAAAATGAATTAGGAGAGAGAAGAGGAAAGTGGGTCGCCATTATCCAAGAATTTGACATTGAGATTCAGCCCATGAAACTAGTTCGAGGACAAGCCTTGGCGCAGACATTGGCAATAGATGGGCCAGGATTAGTCCAACAAATTTATGAATTAAAGGATGTCACGCCTGATGAATGGTACAAAGACATTGTGACATATTTGCTTAATCACAGATGTCCTGCTCAGATGACACCTACACAAAAGAGAGCATTAAGGTTAAAGTGTCAACATTACGTGCTTCAAGGATCTGTCCTATACCGTAAAAACTATGAAGGAGTATACCTGAGATGTGTTGGCCAAGACGAAGCAAAGAAGATAATTGAACATTTCCATTCCAAGTTTGGAACCGGACATGGAGCCAACCTCGCCACAGCCCACCAGATCCTAAGAGCAGGATATTACTGGCCTACGCTTTTTAAAGATACGTTCAATCACATTAAGACGTGCCACACATGTCAAGTCGCAGCTATTAGAGAGAGAAATCCTGCCATGCCACTGAATCCCGTGATTGAAGCCAGACCATTTGCTAAATGGGGAATGGACTTTATTGGTGTTATTAACCCCGCATCCTCAGCACAACACAAGTACATCATTACAGCTACAGATTATTGTACCAGATGGTCAGAGGCACAGGCACTTAAGGTTTGTTCTACTGAAGTTGTAATCAAGTTTCTAGAGGAGAACATAATCACAAGGTTTGGATGCCCCTATGCGTTGGTTTGCGACAATGGATCGGCATTCACATCATTGAGATTCTCAAATTGGGCTTTTGAGTACGGGATAACCCTCAAGTTTTCATCGAATTATTATCCTCAGGGTAATGGATTAGCAGAATCCACCAACAAAAATTTGCTCAGCGTAATCAAGAAATTATTAGAGAGAAGTCCCAGAGAATGGCACACCCAGTTGAGATTTGCTTTATGGGCAGACAGAGTCAGAACAAAGAATGCATTAGGCATTTCGCCTTATTTTCTAGTTTATGGCCAAGACCCAGTCTTCCCCATGCAACTCAGGATTCCGACCTTGAGATTCATTCAGGAGTACATGGAAGACACTGATGCAGTGCAGGCCAGGTTGACACAGTTGATGAATTTAGAAGAGAAACGAGATCAAGCATTAGAGACCTTTGCTAAACACCAAGGAGTGGTGAAGAGATGGTTTGATCGACAAGCAAGAGTCAAGGCGTTCCGAATTTCAGATCTCGTCCTGTATTGGGACAAAGCGCATGAGAAAAGAGGAGAACATGATAAGTTTGATAAGCTTTGGAAAGGTCCTTATCAAATTTCAGAGATATTGGGAGAAAACGCATTTAGGTTGCAGACTTTAACTGGAGAAGACATCCCGTTGCCTGTTAATGGGAGATATCTCAAACATTATTTCCAATCCTAAAATGCCAAGGCCTTCCCTTGTACATAGCTAGTTTAGTTTGCTTTCGTCGTTTTCCGTTTGTTTGTTTTTCTCGCGTTGGTTTGCCTTTTTGTTTTGCGTTCTTAGTTTAGGTGCTTTTGTTTTTTTAGGTTAGTTGTTTTGTCCTGAGGGGTATCCATTTGACATTGGGTGATTTTGTTATATAACGCTCTGACTTCCTGCTGGATTGTTGGATGCATTTGGAAAATCATGAAGTCTTTTGGAATTACTAAGGGAGTTTCTTTTAATGAAGCTTTGAGTCAGGACGTATTTGCACTGAAGTAGATTAGCTTATTGAACTCACGTATTTTTTGTCCTCCAGTTATTATATTTTCACATACTTATAATCTCCGAGTCATTATGGTTTACAGGCGAAGCTGTGATCAGTGAAAAATCTAAAGTCTAGCTTCAGCGCCATCGCAATCCAAACCACTAGCTTCTTGCTGATTGTAGGAACGCCTTGCGTGGTCGACTGGAAAACACTTTGAGTCCTTAACCTTCAAGCATTTTCGCATCTAGGATATGTACCTTCGTAGTAGTGTCCTTGGTCTTTGATGCATTGAACATCATTATTACCTTAGAAGATCGCACTAATTTCAGTTGAGTTGTTATCTTATGGCAAAATTGAAGTTGGTTGAGTCTTGCCGAATCTCATTCATGCTAAGTCATTCATAGGATTAGACTAGATTAGATTTACTCAAACCCTGTCCTTTTTCCATTTTTTTTGAAAGTTCCTTTTAGATTAGTAAAATCTTCGAACCATTGAATCCGTAAGAAGCCTTGAAGGAAACAGCAAATCACATCATACCACTAAAAAGCTTGTCCACACGTGGAGACCCCACTAAAAGAACCTTGGAGTCCATCTAACTGATCCTTTTTGCAGATCTTCAGCAGTTAGAGACTATTTTCTCAAGAGAGGATAAGATGCCTGTCGGTATTTTATTCTGTGTATGATTGTGTACAAAATACACGTCAACAGGTCTACACATAAAGGAATTCATATTGACAAAGCACTGCCCTAGATTGGGAGTCTTATCAGATAAGTGTTCTGATCCTTATTGTAATTATAATTTGCTCATACTAAAGGGTTTTGATCTAGATCTTTGATGTTGGGTTTTTCCTCCAAGAGGGAGGTTTTCCCATGGTATATTGTGTTTTGTGTCTCTTGTGTGTTTACATTTAAGTTAATTTCTAAGTTTACTTAAATCTGATCACTAAAACTAACACTGAGTGCAAAATTGAGGAGCACAAGAAAGGTAATCGTCCTAGAAAGATGTTCTGTGAGATTTGTCGGGCAATGGGTCATTCAAATAAAGAGTGTCCATATAATTTGAATACTAGAGGTACGCAAGTACTCTTCACAGAGGGAGAGTCTACTCCATCGAAACCACATAATGTATCACCAGGCAGTTATGGAAAGCAACGAGGAGGGTAAAATCAAATGACTCCAAAGGGCATCGTATCATACAATGTTGACAATGTAGCTAATGGGGAGACTTTGCGAGAGATTGCCAGAATAAGAAAGACAATGTACAAATATTATGCAAATGGTGTGGACCAAGTGACCATGAAGACACCAACTTCCCGAAGCAAAAGGGTATTAATATGTTGGACGTGGAGGAACAAGACAAGGCAATTCTGGCAATCACAAGAGCATAGACAAAGAAGGCAGTGTACCCGAACCCTCGCACGAAGAAGGAACAACTCTGAGAAGCCAAAGAAGTAGAACAACTGATGGCGAAGCAATGAATAACCTCCAACAGAATTGCAAGTATGTCATTGTGATCAGAGTCAGAGAAGAACATAGTTCAGCAGGTGCTACAAACAACCATACCCATTGAGGTGACATACCTTTTTCAAACTATGATGCAACTAAGAGTGGCAATTACCAACACCGTCAGTGACAACACAGTTGACCAAAACAAATGGAAGTCACAAGAGGAACCAACTGAAGGTAACCATGCCATTGATCCCATGTTGTTGACAATTAGCATCAGAAGGAAGCTAGTTGTCATCGAGATGGAAATAATGTGGAAGAAGTTGACAAACACCATCATCGACAAGGGCTCAGGAGTAAACATACTACCAGAAGATACTTGGAAATGCCTAGGGAAGCCAACACTCTGGCTACCAACCTTCCGCTTGGTAGGTGGTGACCAGCATGGCATTAAGCCATTGGGGCTATTGATGGCACAAAAAGTAATGATTGGGGCACAACAATTTTTCTTGGACCGTAGTCATCCCATTGTAGAAGGTGTACGACGGACTCCTTGGACGAGGTTAGTTGATTACTGCCAAGGCAAATCATAACTAGAAGTAGAACACACTCTCGACTGAGAGTGAAGGAAGTACATCATTGACCTAAGAAATTAGGCGGTGAGCAAGGAGTTGGCATCCTCCAAATCAAATTTGAAAGATGGAGAGTCGAGTATGGATAAAGGAAGGAAAGGCATGGAGCCAAACAATGAAGGGGTGCTCAAGTTGGAAGATTGCTCTGAAGATGAGATGAGTTCCTTGAATGGACTATTTCACTGGCAAATGGAGGACTACAAGATATTTTCGTCAATATGTAATTTTCTTCAAGCTACAACTCTTGGTGAAATGCAACCAATGAAAGCATGTAAAGTTATGTACAATACATCTAATAGTATGAAGATGGAAAATGGAAAGAAAAAGAAAAGGGAATGGAAGAATATTCAAAAATTGAAGGTGGAAAAGTATGGAGGAATAAAAGTGAAAAAAATGAAAAGAAAAGTGTTGGGAAAAACACGGAGAAAGAAATCTTTGGTCAAGAAATTAAATTTGGAAAATATTGCGGCATTGGTGAAAATAAAGGGAAATATGACAAGGAAAATAAAAAGCAGTGTGGAATGGAAGGAAGATATAAAACAAAGGAAAAAAATATAAAGTGGTGAAAGATTAAAAATGAAAAGGGTCAATGATATAAAAAGAAGGAAATTATTTTTTGAAAGACTAATCAAATATTTGATTAAAAAGCTAACCCTGAAGGATGGAGGCCCTTATAAATCAATCCAAAGTCATTTCTCTTTACCAAAAGCACGAGTATGCAAGGTTAAACAAACAAGGGTAAGAAGTAGAGGAAGCCAAAAGCAGTTATGGAAAACCAAAGACCATTCGAAGCATTTCGTACAAGATCAAGTGGTAGGCAAAAGAAACAATACGAGGTCAGACCATACATAGGAATGGAAGGAAGCAAACCGTACGCAATCAAAGAGAAACCAAAAAAAACATACGAAAGGTTAGACCACACACCGTATGGAGAGGGAGATAGTAAGTCGTACAGAAGGATAGACAAACCATACATGGAGCTAGGAGGGTCATACGTGGAGCTAGCTCACACATCGTACAAACATGAAAGACCATACGTAAACGCAAGAATATACACGAACCGTATAGATAGGAGAAGAGGACATACAAGTTAAGGCTGTACACGGAACCGCACATGATAGTGAAGTCAAGTTCGTATGGGGTAGAGGACAAGCCGTACAGTACAGATGAGTCGTACTTGAATTCAAAGACACCGTATAGAAACACTAAACCGTACGTGGAAAACTAGTCAAGGCCATATGTGAGGAATGAGTCAAGGCATCAAGCTCGTAGGTGAGGAATGAGTCAAGGCCAAAAGTGAGGAAAAGTTGCAAGTCGTGCGTGGAGATGCCACTTGGGTTGTACAGGATAGACCCTACCAAACACCACATGGTAACAACTTTTGGGTCGTACAACGTATGGTCATCTCAATGCCATCCTTTCATACAGCTTAAGCATATAGTGGAGTGACATGTCTTAAAATCTCACTAGAGAGTACGACTTGATCATAATTTTGACATAAAATTTCTATTTTTTGGCTTCTTCAACATTATTCTTGACATCTTAAAAAGTCACGAAAATTATGTGTGCCATGGAGTTCAGTGTGGTTCTAAAGGTCTTAATTTGGTCTTGGCAGTGGAGGCACCGACCCTCCACCCCACTCTGAGCACTGCCCTAGGAGCTGCCTCTTAGCCTCGCTAGGAGCACTGCCTCCTACCTCGCTGGAGGCATTGCCCCCAAACCCCCATTTGATTTTCCCAATACACTACAAGTTTGGGGTTGTGTTGTGACCATTTCACACATCGCCCCATCGCAAATGGGGACCCCCTCTTTTTGCTTGTTTTTAGCTCGTTTTCGCTTTCGTTTTTAGGGTTTTGTTAGTTAGTTGGTTGTCTGGATTTAGGGCCAAGCCTTAGGGTTTTAAATTTTGCCTTTTCAAGCCAAAATCCAGTCATTTTTTGAGAGCTTTTTGAGCTTCTTTTCTAGAATGCAAATTTTTGAATGCAATGAATTCGCCAAAATGGTCTAATTTTCAATTGGAATGTTCATGCAGAGCTTAAACTTGTCTAAATGATGACCGTCAATATGAATTTTTGTCTGACTGAATATTTTGACCAAATTTTGACTTTTTTGAAGTTTGATCCTGGGCATTGGAATTGATTTGTTTTCGCCTCGTGAAGTGTTAAAATGTGAAAAATCTTGTTATTTTGGCCTGTAGGAGCAAAATCGCTCCTGTCCCTCAGTGAAGGACGGGAGCTCAATTTCAAATATCTCATCATCCTTGCAGAGTCCAGACAAATTTTACGTTTGAAGTGATAGAGAACGACAAGATCTTTCCATTGAATATAAATTGAAGATTTTCATGAGCACAGAAAGGCCTCCAGGAAGAAAATCGCTCCTGTCCCTCAGTAAAGGACCGGAGCTACGATTCAAATTTCGTTTTGTCCTTGCAAGATTTTGATAACTTAACAATTTGAGGACGCCCGAAGGAAGATGCTTTGCCAAATGAATATAATTTGAGATGCAAAAACGAAGGAAAATGACCTATATTGACTAAATCGCTCCTGTCCCTCTCCAAGGGACCAGGGCGAGGTACCTTGTAGCTCTCGTCCCTCTCCCAGGGACTAGAGCGATTTCCTCCATTTTGCAAAATCCAGACAAGGGTCAAGGCAAGTTTACGTTCAAAAACGAAGGAGAACATGAGATGAATGCGTTGAATATAAATTGAAGATTTTTGGGACGTCCATAACAGTGTTAAATGCCTAGTTCGCTCCTGTCCCTCAGGAAGGGACCAGAGCGATTTTTGATATAATTGCTTTTCTTGCAAAGTTACAAACAATGTAAAGGCATGGGTGGATAGAGTGAAGAAGGACGACTCCGTTGAATATAAACTTGGAACCTGGCAAAGTAAGATGAAGGCCACAAAGGGAGGATCGCTCCTGTCCCTCTCCAAGGGACCAGGGCGATACAATGGTGATGATACGTCCCTCCAAAGTTCAAGGTCGTCCCTCCAAGGTTCAAGGCCGATCCAAGTCAAGACGAAGGGTGGCGAAGACATCTCAAGGCATTTCCATCAAGCGCAACGTTGCAAAGGTCATCACATGGAAGGATTTGCACTCTATAACCCAGATCGCTCCTGTCCTTTGGGAAGGGACCAGAGCGATACCTACATAATGGCGTAGATTTCAAAAGGCAAAAAAAAAGTTTCGAGTTACCAAGAGGGTCGAAAGGACATCATTCCACGCAATGAAGATAATTGCAAGTTGGTAAAAACAAGAACAAGCACATAATAATGAACTTCGCTCCTGTCCTTCAGGAAGGGACCAGAGCGATATTAGATGTATTGATCATTTCATGCAAAATTCACATAAGGACAATATATTGCAATGTTCTGGAGGGTCCATGGTATGATAACAAGGTGATAGACAAGAGTTTTGAACGTCCAAACATCGCCAAATGGTGTAAAGGCCTCACATCGCTCCTGTCCTTTGGACAAGGACCAGGGCGATCCTATCAAAAGCGCTCATATTCCTCCAAAATCGAACCAAGGCGAGGTTAAGCAAGACAAGGGACGGCGTTTGGAAAACATCACAATGAAGGATCGAGGTCGAGACAGATGTGGATTTACAAGAATTTGAAGATAGAATCAAGATCATCTTTCGCAAAGACGCAGATGTTACAGATGAGCAATATGATCAGATGTATGCTACCATGCTCCTGATTGATAGAACGAAGGAACTTGAACCTACTTGGGACACAGCTCTTCTAGATGCATTTGATCAGGTTATCCACTTAGAAGAGAGTATCAAGAATCTTCCCGAGATTCCAAGCACAGAAATCGAAGGGATCGTGACAAAATTCATTGCATATGCTAAGAAAGAGAATTGGAAAGGGAATAAGATTCTAGATGAAAGGTTGTTACAGATGACATGACATCTTATTTCTCATTGGTTGATACCTCCTAGATTTTTGTGCCAAATTTAATATTTGGCTATGTATTTAATATTGTTCAGTAAAAAGGAGGTCATTTGTAACAAACCCTAATTAGGGTTTAGGTGTCATGATCTTGTCCATTGATTTACTTTCAATCTGGACCTTTCATTGTAACTGGGGATGCTATTTATACCCCCATTTTCCATTTCATTTGTAATAGAATAGTCAATAGAAAAATAGAGAATAGAGTTAAGAGTGAAATAGAGAGATTAGAGTTGTAAGCAATTTTTATTTTGTAGCAAGATTGAGTCTTGAAGAGAGAAATTCAAGCAATTGTTGTATATGATGACTTGGAAATCAATAAAATATTGAAGTTATGGTGTTTTGTTGCAAATTTCTTAAGTTATCTTCATGGTTGTTGGATGTACTTGAATCACGCTCAATCAAAGTAGTTGTTAATTTGAAAGACTAAGTGTGAGATTTGATATTTGGTAGGATTCGCTATCCAAACCACTAGCTTCTTGCTGATTGTAGGAACGCCTTGCGTGGTCGACTGGAAAACATTTTGAGTCCTTAACCTTCAAGCATTTTTGCATCTAGGAGATGTACTTTCATAGTAGTGTCCTCGGTCTTTGATGCATTGAATACCATTATTACCTTAGAAGATCGCACTAATTTCAATTGAGTTGTTACCTTATGGCAAAATTGAAGTTAGTTGAGTCTTGCCAAATCTCATTCATGCTAAGTCGTTCATAGGGTTAGACTAGACTTTCTTAAACCCTATCTTTTTTCATTTTTTTTGAAAGTTCCTTTAGATTAGTAAAATCTTCGAGCTTTTGAATCCGTAAGACGCCTTGAAGGAAACAGCAAATCACATCATACCACTAAAAAAGCTTGTCCACACGTGGAGACCCCACTAAAAGAACCTTGGAGTCCATCTAACTGATCCTTTTTGCAGATCTTCAGCAGTTAGAGACTATTTTCTCAAGAGAGGATAAGATGCCTGTCGGTATTTTATTCTGTGTATGATTGTGTACAAAATACACGTCAACAGGTTGCCACTACAAGTCATTGTCTACACTCTTGTCATTAGATTTCCCGAATATTACTTGATGTTTACTTATCGTCTGGAAGACGACTTTTTCTTTTGGAGGGGATGATGTAGTAGGCGTACAATGCCTATTGTTATGTTTGATAATATTGGTTATCCAGCAATGTGTTAATTGTCCAAATTAAGTTTGTTGTCACTCTTGGATAGTTATATGTGTCAGTTGGTTGACGATTGTGTTCCTCTTGGCAACTGTCGGGTCTTTTAAATATGTCGTGTATCATCAAAGAAGGTAGTATGATAGAGTAGGATCAACTGTAATCCTTGGCCGACCATCTCTGGTCTTCTTCTTTGTAATAATTTCATGTGTGAATAAAGATATATTTTACTCTTGTATCAGGTATGCATTGGCATCTTTATTGTTACTTCCTGTATTTATTTATCAAATATAGCAGTAAACATGCCATCAGACCTGCAATTTGTCTTGTTTCATCTTTGAAAGGTATATTTCATGTTGGGCATTCGAATATTTGTTTATCTATGCAAGTTGGTTCATTTTTGGGCTGTTGTAGCAGTCTTTTTTTATGATCAGCACTTTATGTCAGCACATACAACAGTTAATCTTTCTATATTATGTTTGCGAGGAATTTGATCTAGCCTTGTAATACCTTGGATGTTAGTGCCGCCAATGGCCTCAACTTTGCATCTTGTTATAATCACATTCACCATTGAATAAGAGGAAGTGGCTATAACTGTTGTAACTGCGCTCACCATTGAATAAATGGAAGCAGCTGTGACTATTGTGATTGCATTCACCATTGAATAAGTGCAAGTAGCTATGGCTGTTGTAATTGCACTCACCATTGAATAAGTGGAAGTGACTGTCTTATGTAATTGCACACTCCACTGAATAAGCAATAAGTGTATGTGCTCATTGTAATTGCACATCCGTTGAATAAGTGTTGAAGTATTTTTCTTTTTAATTCTTGCATAGCACACTCCACTGAAGAAGTGAAGGTTTAGCTGGCATTGCCACCAAGTGTGTTTCTTTCAAATTGCTGCATTATAAAGAGTTGGTGTGGTCCTATAAACCGTATGCTCTCACCTTGCCCATCGGGAGAACTGGGTGATCAGAAAGTGATAAGGACATTGCATTGTAGTTTAATTTAATTAAAAATTTCAAAAAAAAATTATAGGCTGGTGATTACAATATAATGGATTTGGCCCTTGCTAAGGCATCTATGACTAGATCCCATGGCTCCTTGGAGGAAGGATACAGCTTCCTTCATCTAAGTTCATTTCTAATATAGTTATCTGCCTTCTTCAATGCAGGTGGTAAGGCATGATCTTCCTTGGTTGGGAATATGGTCCCCCTTTCTAAAAATTCCCTTTATGTTGCACATAGGGTGGGTGCCTTGGAGTGGGATAGGAATTTTCCTTGAGCAAAGATGGCTCAAGCATTCTTTTGATTCCTTCTTGTAAAGAACTGAGTGCAAAAGCTTTAACAAGACCTTTGAGGGGTTCAAACAAATCTTCAAAAAATAGAAAGGTAATCTTTTTTTTATCTTTAAGAATGGATGTTCTTTAATCATTTTCTATTAATTAAAATTGAAATCGATCCTGTTGGAAGGAAAAAAGCCACAGACCGAACCACAATATGGATGTTATGATGAGCATAGTCTTGAGAAGGTCCTAGGCTTGTGTCCTAGCCTGTTTTTCAATATTTAAAATGTTTCAAGTTTCTCAGTGCATGGCATATAATTTATCAAAACTAACTTTGTGGAGAAATCTGTGTAGCAAATTTTACATCATCGTTTAGAATCACCCTCCCTAATCCATCATCGGGATGGGCAAAATGTCTAATTTATCGAAAAAAATTATTTTTGGGAAAAAAACATGGCAGTTATTTATCAGAATTTTTTTTTTTTTTTTTCAATGTAGAAAAGCATGGCAGGTAATTTATCAAAAACTATTTTTTTCATTTTTGACAGAAAATCATGGCATTTAATTTATCAAAACTCTTTTTCATTTTTCTTAAAAGAAAAACATGGCACATAATTTATGAAAACTGATTTAAAAAACAAAACAGAGGATGGGATGTTGAAGCCTACTTCAAGAATTTAACAGAAGAGAAACCGGCATGGCCATCAAAGACAGCAGCATAAGTAAACCCATTGAGCGCCTGCTCCTCCACTCGCAACACTATATCATCTTCCATCTCTGACCTTGGCCCTTGCACCCTTGTATGACCCCATTTGATGCTCCCCTCTGCTGGCGTGTCCGAAGTTGGTAGGTCCATTTGAAAAGGTCTTGCTGCTACTCTTGCCACCTGGACATCGCCCCGGGCTTTGCAACTCTTCACAATTCTTCTTCCACTCTGAACTATACATCTATTTGCCCTGCAACAGTTGGGTATAAATGATGTTTTATGATGAACAGAGGTTAGCAATTCCATGTCTCTGTTTTTGGGGTTTTTCTGCTTACTGTTACTGTAAAGACTTGTAAAATTTACTATTCAGCAAACGTCCTGCAACGAAGAAAGCTAAGAAGACGTACTGCTGTTTCCTCCCCCATTTTTCTTTATTCTACTTTCCATTATATGAATCTTTCACAAATTCTATAAAATTTCTCTGTGTATCAATGATATTTTATTTGGGTTGATGGAAAAACATCAGAATTGTGGCGAAGAATTAAGGATTGTTTATGCTACGAAGAGAGGGTGATTTTATCTAAATCGTTCCTTCGACTATTCGAGATGTATAAAGAAGAATAGGTGATGGGAATTGCATTTGGCAATGGGCGGCTGGGATTAGATTTTCGCGCAGAAGACGATGTGACGTATGGAGATATTTAAACAATAAAGCCGAAAATGAATATTATGATATTTTTCAATATTGACAAATACGTATAGATAATTATCACACAATCTAGAATTGTAAGAAAATAAAATCCAGGTCTTGACATTTAGTAAATCTATTAATTAGTAGACGAAAAAAAATAAGAGTTATGTTTAATTATGAAAAAAAAAAGTTTATGTTTAATTATGATTTTGAAAAATTTAAATAATAAATATGAATATTTTATTGTTGGTTTAATGTTAATATTATTTTAGACATTTATAGTAGATTTGTTTTTAGATAAAAAATTTAAGATATATTAATTGACTTGTTTAATAGAATTTGCAATCGTATTACTATACATTCCAAATTTCAAAATGGCTTATTTCCAATTCAATTTATGACTAAAAATAGTAGAGAATTTTCTAAACATAGCAAACCATTGAAATGGGCAATCGGTTGGTTGAACCATAATACATTTCAACCTATCTCCAACCAGTAGTTTCTAATGAGTTATTTCCCAAGCCACCACTTGAGTATCAAAATCAATTGTAGACTTCCAAACTTGAGCACTCAACTTGTTCCAAAACTTGGAGTTAAATTTGCATTTCCATTTATAGTTTAGTTGAGGAATGGGGAGCTAGTTAGGAAGGATATTAATATACACCCTCCTTAAGGGAATGTGATTGAAGTGGCTAAAAGACAACCATCGCCAAACCTAAAAAAAATTGCATTCATTTAGAGTACATAACTTCATAGAAAGCTCACGAAGAACTAGAGACTAACAAAAATCAAAAAGTGGTTATACTCATTATGAGACAATAATCTACTTTAATATGCTCACATGATATCCCAATTAAATGCATTGAAAACACAAAAATCCTTACATTGTTGAACCCCTTTTTGTATAAATAAAAGGTGTGTTTTGAAAAACTATTACAAGTGGTTGATTACAATATGTGATGAGTTGTTCCACCATATTAAATCTGAAAAACAATTGAAACCATGTTGCAAAGAAGAATCATTTCAATTTAAAACTTAATATTATTTGTCAAGCTTAACATTTAGATAATAAAGGAGATGAAGCTCTGATTTTAAAGAAGGAAGACATAAGTAATTTATCTAACCAATTAACAACTTACCACGTCTTCTTGATTGAAGCCTCTATGATACAATGACAAACCAAATTTTTCCATGGTTCATCTCCACTAGCAACTATAATAATCCATTTAGCAACAAAACATATTCCTACGGCTTTGGGGTCTATAAGCCCAAGTCCATCTTTAGCTCTTGGCTAAATGCAATAAGTTTAGGAAGAGGCAATGAAACCAACAATATCGTCCCATTTGAGTAGCAATGAGGATTTTGTTAGAAACCTAAATCTTGAAAGCTAAGGATAAAATTGAATAGTTTCTTTTTTAGTCTATTTAAAAACCAAGCCCACATTTCAAAAAGCGAGACCTCCACACAAAAGGAAATGCCAAGATATCTAGTTATCTCCCAATGTTTGATATGCTTCCATTATTTTGGAATCCACTGAGGGATAGGGTCATGCCAAGCCATAAAATATTTAGTCATGTTATGGTCTAAATGAGATCCAAAAATATAAAAGTACAGATTTAAGATTTCTAAAGTATTATTTAATTCTTCTTTGGAATTTTGCAAGAACAACATGTTATAATTAGCAAAGTGGGAATTAATAACCACTTTATTTTGGGGAATGGAAATACTTTTGATAATTTTTATCTAAATAGCTCTTTGGAGAAGATATCCTATGGCATCAAATATAAGAAAATATAAGAAGGTAGACAAAGGACATCCTTGTCTTGTAGAGTGTTGTAGCTCGAAGGGGTCAGAAATAGTATTATTCATAATGATGTGGGTATTAGCAAATATTTAAACAACATTTGAATGTGTTTTTGAATGTTTGTTTCAACCCCCAACCATTGCAACATTTTAACAATGAAGCTCCAACAAATTCTATCATAAGCTTTGTCAAAATATAACTTGATCACCAATGCATTTTGGCTTGATTTTTAGGCCTATTCAATAGTTTGATGCCAACATTAGATTCTCAAGTATATATCTTCCTTTTAAAAATCTTGTTTGTTCAGTCCTCACAATGTTTTGAACAACAAGTTTGATTCTAATTGCCAAATCCTTAGCGTAGGAAGTATTCAACAAAGTAGTTTGCTCCCACCCAATAATACTATCATCATTTTTCTCCATAGGAATAAGCTTGATTATGCCTTTATTGATATTTGAACCTAAGGAGCTATTTTGAAGAGCTTCTAAATAGTGCATATAGAAGTCATCTTTAATATGATTCTACATAATTTTATAGAATTCAGCTAGAAGACCATTAGAGTCGAGACTTTTATAAGATTCCATAGAGAAAAGAGCATGTTCAAATTCTTCCAAAGGGAGAATGTGATCTAAAAATATTTTGTAACTTGGATCAATCTTGTTAGGGGTGCATTTTTAGATGCCTCTTCCAAAACTCATTGAATATCTAGCCAACTATTTTCTTCTTCAAATAACTTTTCATAAAAACTATGAAACAAACTAGTAATTTTAGTAGAATCTATATGATATCCATTTTCATCCACTATAATGCCAAATATCTCTTTTTATTTTTGTAATTGAGATAATTAAGATAGATTTAGATTATTTATTTCCTTCCTAATCTAATGAACTTTGGCTCTAATTTTGGAACCCTATCCTTTGTAGTGGTCCAATGTACACAACTAAGTTTCAATAACAACAATAGAATTTTGAATGTTTTCATTATAAGGATCAATATTAAGTTATTTCCTAGCATGTTCTAGTTGTCCTTGAAGTGATTTTTCTTTTTGTTTATGACTCCAAGCCATTCTTGTACCAAAATATTATAGAAATTCAACACATTGAGATAAGGTAGAACACCACAACGCAATCCACAATTGACCTTCTTGAGGTTCAGGGATAGAATTCCAAATTCCCACTATGCAAAAACACACTTATTGTTCTTAAGATGAGAAATATTAAGCTTGAAAGGGAGATGAGAAGAAGAAGCCACTTTTCAAGAGAAAGAGATAGAGCAAATAATAAGAAAGTGATCAGATAGAACTTCGAAGAATAATCTACTTGCACACAATATCGAGAGGAAGAATTTTCCACATGGATGTTATGAGAAATATAAAATCAATATAATCTACCCAATTTCCTATCACTTCACAATATGCAATTGCTCCAAGTAAGCTTATTATTGTTATGGATGAAAAATTTATTATGAATGGGTCAATAACTCACATTAAATTTTGACAATATACCCAAGTTTTGAATTCATCATTGTTGAGCTTAAAATAATTAAACTAGTTGTGGTCCTCATAATGTTCAACCATATTAAAATCTACTCCTAGCACCCAATCAACATTAGGAAGACTTCTCGACATCCAGTCCCAAAGAATTGATCTCTCTTTAGATTATTAGGAGCATAGGTAGAACAAAAACCAATAGGTTACCCATTGATAAAAGAGAGAACCTAGATGCAATTATGTGAAAGATCATTTACTTTATCAATGACATGTTTGGAGATCCAAGGGGATAAAGAAATCACATCTCCACAACTTCCAACATCATGAGAGGTATGTAATAAAAAAGTTTTTTTCCAAAGATCAAGAATGGAGTTACATCTAAACGTTCCTTGTTGATTTTAACTTCTTGTAGGAATTACACATCCAACTTCCATAAAATGGTTTAATATTTTTAAATGATGTTGGTCTCTTGCTCTTATAAGCAAAAAGGCTTGTTTAAAATGGTTATTGTTATTAAAAAGCTTATGGTTAATTTAAGTTATATGAGTCAAATTAATGCCAAATTTTACTTCGTTTGTGATTTCCCTAAAACCTTTGTACATCCATTTTTTTATTATTGTTTTGCAAAAGATGTTTGGAAATGTTTTAGAGGTGAGTTAGGCAGGTTGAACAAAACAAAAATAGCACATTCTCTTGATTTGAAGTCTTAGTTGGTTATGTCAATGGTCTTAACGGTAAGTACAATCTTTTTTTACTTGTGTTTACTATTGAGGTTCTTTGGTTTTTGTGGTAAAAGAAAATGAAGATATTTTTTAGAGGAAAATAAAGTAGCTTAGTGAGTCATTTAGAATACTCATGCATTTTGAGGTAGGTATGCAGGTTGTGGTCACGCTGGAGATTTCCAATGCTAAATTTTGAGAGCTACTTCATTGAGGACAAGTAATAATGAACAAGTATGATATCAAGGAGGAAATATTTTGGCCTTACCCTAAGAAGGGCATTAAGATGTTGTCCAAAAACTAATAAATTTTCAAAAGATTACTATAATAACTACACATATGACATGTTATTTAAGGATATGGACCATGATGAAAAATACAATATCCACTTCCTTCTTTGTGCTTAGTGCTAAACTTTACAAAAGGATATAACATTCTTGTCATACTTCAATTTCCAAAAGATTATAGTTGCTAATTGTTCTTGATCATCAATAGGTACAATCTTATTCATTTGAGATTTTGGACAAGGGTTGTTATTGGAAGAAGAAGGATTGTCATCAATGATTTTAACTTTGCCACTATCAACAAGTCATTTCATTGCATTCTGAAAATCAAGAAAATCATTGGCATGATGATCATGAGTTTAATGAAATGAACAAAAATGAATTTTTTGAAGAAAAAGCATCTTTAGATGCTTGAATGGATTGTTTTCTTCCAAGATGGTCTTTGAAATCTTGAATCCTAAGGAGGTCATCCCTAGGAGAATTATTATTATTTCCTAGGCCTTCTATACTAATTTGTATAGGAGTGTTTATAGGGATTCTAATTCCTTGTTCAAATTTTCCAAGTCCTTGTTCTCTAAAACCTTGTTTTGATATCATGTTAAAGCCACTCCTATAAGAATCTTTTAATTGATAAGGTGGAGCAACATCGTAATAAATTTCTTTGAACTTTGTAGTGTAAGGATGTTTAGAGGGAACAAAGGGATTAGTAGATGTAGAAGGAATATCTTGTGAAGGAAGATTTTTCTTTCTTTCATCATGCATATCCTCTTTGGTAGATTAGGAAGGAAGATCCTTATCATCGAAGGCCTCATCTTTACTTAATGTTATGTGGGGAGAGAGATCATGAATGAAATGCATGATATCATCTTCTCTACAAATGTTTTAATGATTAAGATAGGCTCTAGGAGAATAAGGGGGGTCTAGAGAGATAGAAACACCAATATTTTGTTTTTGCCCCCCTTGCGCTAAGGTATGTGTATGAGAAGAAGATGGGACCATATGTTTCTCTTCAATTATTTCTCTCCATTAGAGAGAACATTGATAAGAGTATTAGCTTTTTCTTCATTCACATTAGATACCCTAGGAGAGGTACAAGTATTAGGTTTTCCATTAGCATCTCTATGATTGGGATTTACAAAAGCTTTGATTTGATATATATATATATGGAATGCACTTTCCTAAAAACATCACCATAAAACAACATGCACTATGAATGAAAGCTTTAAGATCAAATTGATCGAGAGGAAGAAATTTTGAAACTCTTAAAACACAATATGCCAAAGTGCTATGAATGAAAAGAAGCAATGTGAAATGAAAGAAGCCATTATCCAACACATGATTTTGATAAATATAAGTGAAAATAAAAGTAATCATATGTGAAATAGCAAATAAATCAGATCTATTAAGTGTCGTTATTAAGTTTTAAAATTAGATCTGAAAATTGATGTGAAGAATGAAGCAATCCACAAATCAAATTAACCAAAATAAATTAGTGTTTTTATGAATTAAACCTCTAAATTTATATAATTTGACTAAAATGAGATCTATGAATGTGAATTTAAATTTTGAAATGTTTCTAAATCAGATCTGAAACAATTAATCCAAATCAGGCAAATCACAAGCTCAATTTTAGAATTAAAAATTAGGGTTTTGATGAGTATAACCTCTACATTTTTAAAATTCACTTGGAAATTAAACTTGTAAATGTAAATTTGAATTTTAAATTGCATAAAAACTCATATCTGAGAACATAAATCATAAATAAAGGTGCAAGGAGTCGGGTTCACCAAAATGTAATGGTGAATGTAGACACTTAAATTCGACTGATTAATTCAATTAGATCAAGTCTCCTAAGTTGATTGTATTAGTTGAATAATTCATGTTATTCAATTAAAATCAAGTATCCCTTTTGGATAATTTAATTAAATGAATCTATGTCCCATTAGCCAATTAATTAATTATCCATTTTCCATCCTTGAATTAATTAATCCCCCTTTTCCTCCCACTTATTTGAATTATTTAAATTCAATTATTCCCTTTTGATCACATGTCTCCTAACTTTTAAATACCCAACTAAACCTATTTGAACCTCCCCTCACATGTGTGTGCACACATATTCCCTAATTTCCTTAATATTAGGAAATTAAAGCCTGTTTTGGATGGCTTCCTCCAAAAAGAGACATGTGGCCTTGAGGACACATGTCAGACCTCTTTTAACATGTGTCTCTTTTAGAGACACTTGTCATTCCTAAGATTGTCACTTGTCCTCCTTGAGGACAAGTGTTACATTTTCCAATCCCTTCCTCTCCTCCCATCTCCTATTTAATCCCCCCTCATTTTCAAGCAAATCCTCCACCTTCATATAATCACATCGTCATAATGCATAATTCCATCTATTATTAGCACATTCATATTGTCATAATGCAAAATTTAATCCTCATATCCCCTCATCCAATCCTCAAATATTGAATCCAATTAGCATAACCATGTATCATGGAGCAATATCGAGCACAAGCTACATCATGAGCAGACATCTTACAATGGGATAATCAAATCAAAGATCGAAAATGGAGTTTTGCATTCTCTTGTTTATGTTTTTGTGCTTCATTTGCTTTCTTTTCAACATCCTAATCTTGAGGTGCTTGAGCTAATTGTGTCGCATAAATTTCTTAGTTTTATCTTTCATTTTTTTATGTTTTGTGCACTATTTCCCTCACACAGTGAAAAATTAGGGTCTCCACCACAAGAAGGATGAAAACCGCTATTTTTTGCTTAGGGACCTATTACATTCAAAAGAGGGATGAATCCAATGGATTTAGTCACAAACCAGCAAAGATAAGGACTGGAAATACTAATTGGATTCAAGGGGTGAATTTGTTTACCATCTTTTATGAGTTGAATTGTTGAAATTAGGGTAAAGTGCTGAAAATGAAGGTAAAAATGCAAAAACAGTGAGTTACAGTCATCGGATTGAGGTACGCACCTAAATCTGAGGAATATAAGAAGATTTGGACATGATCATTGAAAAAAATCCAAAAATGTCAAGACCGGAGTGAAATTCACCTCGGTCCTCCTAACTTTTTGCACACCAAAAGGGGTTGATTTGTCTCTGCAAATAATACTGATTTTGGAAATCGCAACTCCATACCTATTTCATGCACACAAAAAGAAAGGGAAATAGGTTGGGAATAGGGGCTTGCTTAAGTCAAACCCTGGTTAAGGAATTAACCTTGATTGAAATATTGCAAATACTGAAATAAATAATGGAGGAATATATCTTAGATCTGCAATGACTAATACAATTATGTCCATAGGCTCTCAGGACTCTCATTTTGACATTTTGCCTAGTATTATGGATGTAGAGGGCAACACTCATCAAAAGATTGTGAAAGCCAGCAAGATCCTCCATATGATTTCTCACAATCTCTGTCAATATCCCAATCTCCTACATGCCTCTCTTCGATATCTAATTCACCAAAACCTAGAGGGAGAAAACCAAAATTAGCCAAATTGAAAGAGGAAATAGCAGCTGGCATTCAGTTCACTTCAGATGGTAAATTCACTGTCACTAAAAGGCCAAGGAGGGCATGTTGCTCTCCTCATTTTCAATGAGAATCATTTCATGGAATGTTAGAGGCATTAATGCCTCTGACAAAAGAAATCAAATTAAGCTCCAGCTTGATTCGTCAGTAATCGATATCATTATGTTACAAGAAACCAAAACTTCTCAATATACATTCCAGAACACTATTCACAAGTGGGCAGAATGGACATCATTACATGTCTCGGCCCAGGGAGCTTCAGGAGGGCTTATAGTTATGTGGAACCCTAAAATAGTAAATGTTGAAATATTAACCATAGGGAACAATTGGCAGCTATTGAATATTCAAAATTTTGATCTGTCTTTCATGCTATTTAATGTTTATGGAACCACTAGTACACTTGACAAAAAGAGGCTCTGGAATACAATAGCAGCAACTATCAATCAATTTGCAGATCACAACATTATTTTGGGAGGTGACTTCAATGCTATTGTCTCCCTCCAAGAAAAAAGAGGGGGTATTTGTCCTCCAATAAGGACTATTGAAGATTTTGTGGGTTTTATCTCTGATAATGCATTGATAGATATAGTGCCAAAAAAGGGTGTTTTTACATGGACAAATAGGAGAAATAAATTTTCACAAATAGCTGAGAGATTGGATAGATTTCTCATTTCTCAACAATGGTTGGTACAAAATTTCCAATTTGAATCAGAGATTCTCCCTCTTGTCTGCTCAGACCACTTTGCCATTTCACTGAATATCTCTCCCAAGACTTCACCTTGTGTTCATCGGCCTTCGTTCTAATTCAAAAAGATGTGGTTCAGATATCCTCATTTTCTCTCCCTACTTCGTCAATGGTGGGTGAGTGCACCATTTCATAATGAAAATAAAATGTTTCAATTCTACAAGAAAATGTAGTATGTTAAATCTCAAATTAAAGTATGGAATGCTACAATTTTTAAGAATATTTTCCATGAAAAAGATAAGGTGGCAAAAGAGCTAGTAGAAATCCAGGATCATATCATTATGCAGGGCATGGATAATGCCACTTATGACAAGAAAAAATATCTACAGATAGCATGGGAAGAGCTATGTAAGAGAGAGGAAGTCTACTGGAGGCAGAAATCTAGGGAACTATAGTTGAAAGAAGGAGATAGGAATACAAAATTATTTCATGCATCAGCTAAAGCAAAAAGAGTGGCCTCCATAATATTTGAGATTAATGATGCTATTTCAAGTACTAAGCTGACAAAACCTCAAGAAATTCAAGATGAAGGAGTGAAAGTTTTTAAAAGTTTGCTTGCTCCTCCCCTTAGTAACATGCAGCCAGCATCTAATGAACAAGAAGTCTTAGATGTTATCCCAAATATCATCTCCCAATGCGATAATGAGGATCTCATGAAACTTTTCACTCTTGAAGAACTTCATGGAGTAGTGTTTTCACTTGTCCCGGATAAAGCCCCAAGCCCTGATGGGTATATGACCCTTTTCTTTCAAAAATGTTGGGATGTCATAGGTTTTGATTTGTTGGTAGCACTTGAAGAGTCAAGAAGAAGTGTTTCAGTGTTGAAGATGTTCAATGTTACCAATGTAGCAATTCTGCCCAAAGTTAGAGTACCAAAAACTTTTGCGGATTTTAGGCCTATCTCCTTGTGGAATACCATTTATAAAATTCTCACTAAAGCCATTTATAGAAGATTGCAAAAACTCATTCCAAAACTTATATCACTTGAACAAGGGGGATTTGTCCCTAGGAGGGAAACTATGGAAGGAGCATTAGTTGCACATGAAGTTCTCCTCTCTATCCAAACCGCCCAAATGCCATCTTTTATTTCTAAGCTTGATATGATGAAGGCCTATGATAGGGTAAAATGGAATTTCCTCTTAAAAGTTCTTCACAAAGTTGGATTCTTTGATAAATGGTGTAAATGGATTAGAGCATTTATTTCAGGAGCATTCTTCTCAATCATTATCAATGGGATGCCTTCAGGTTTCTTTGCAGCTACTCAAGGTGTTAGGCAAGGAGACCCAATATCCCTTTTCTTGTTCATCATCATGGCAGAAGCACTTAGTAGATTAATCAAAGTTAATAATGAAAAGGGCACTTGGCAAGGTATCCTCATTCCCAGTACTCCCATTTCAGTCACACACACACACTCTCTTTGCGGATGACACTCTTCTATATGGAAGATCCAATATAGTAGAGGCTAATCAGATTAAGAAAGTGTTGGAAACCTACACATCAAGGTCAGCAAATTAATGTTCAGAAATCAAAGGTATTTATCTTCAACACAAAACCTGCAATTAGCATAAAGATCATTAAAATTTTGGGATTCAAACTAGAAGATTTACCTTTCTCGTACCTGGGTATTCCTTTCTTCATGGGAGCTAATAAATCATCTTATTGGTAAAATGTGCTTGAAAGGATTAAATCAAGAATTTCAGCTTAACAAGTCAGATGGTTGTCTCTCTCAGGCCGCATCCTCCTTATCAAAATTGTTTTGGCCTCCATATCTAATTATGACATCTTTGTCCTTAAGGCTCCAAAATCAATTGTCATGAAGATGTAGCGTCCTAAAATTGCGACACTTGCAATTTCGACTGCATTTCGGTCTTCACGATGGCGACGCAACACGCAACCTGAATGGAGACCCCGAAACCTGATTATGACACCAAAAACTGCATTTTCTTGCACCCTGGCCTGAACCTCCTTTGCACCCTGCTATCTCGGGAGGTGGGACCAGAGCGCCCAGCGCCCTGGTCCCTGGGTCCTATTTTGGGCCCGGTCTCTTTTGGACTTCGGGTCTTTATGTTTGCAAATTGGAAAATTAACTTTCCTGGTCGGCCTAAGGTCGGGAAAATCAGTCTATTAACCCTAATTGGCAAGTATATAAACTACATTTTCCTCTTTCATTCGATATGATGGAAAAAAACGTGGAAACTATACTCAAGCATTCAAGCATTCAAGCATTCATTCCAAGTCTCCATTCAAGGCTAAGTGTTGCATTCAAGACAAGGATTCAACCATTGAAGAGGAGATCACTTACAACACATTACATGCTACAACATACAACATACAACAAACAACAACATCTATACCTTCGCACATAAGGATACAAACATCCTTACAACAAGGTATTAGTACTTGTTTTACATTACATTTACAGCATTTCTCATTTCCTGGTTAATTCCAAAACCGGGGTTTGACCTAAGGGCAAACCCCTAATCCCTAACCCCCCAATCGTCTTCGCTTTTCTGTGTGTAGGTTGCAGGTACGCGACTGAAATTGAAGATCTGGAATCCTTGTGCGGAGACGAACAGATCCCCCTTCGTTTCACGGATTTTTCGGAGGACCGTGGCGCCGGGCGCCATCGTCCCGACAAATTTTGCTCAAATTTGCAGGACAGCGCCGTATCGACATTTTACTGCTAATTCCAGGTCCGCAGCTTCATCCTATATCCCTATCTCAGTTTATAAGTGAATCTTTGTCACTTTCTATGCATTCCTAGCTTAATTCTTCTATCAACATTCTTTACAAAAGAGGGTAGCCTTGCTTTCTTAACCCTTGAAACACATTTAGCATCCAATCTTGCATTGTGTGGGATTGGATCTTGTGGGTTTCAACCCCTCTTTTGAATGTAAAGTCCCTCCTAAGTGAAAACCATCAACCCTAGAGTGACTCTCCCTTCTCTCTCCTTGGAGTTGGATGAGGGGAGAGCAACTAGGGTTCGATCGCGATTTTCCGCCTTACAGAAGATCCAAAAAATTATCAGAAGTTTTTTATGGAAGGGTAATCTTTCACAAGAAAAGAAAATTCCATTAATTTCACTCACCAATATGTCACATGGAAAGGTAGTGGGAGGAGTAGGACTACATGATCTCACCAAACGGAATAAAAAATTTGGAGGTAAATTGGTATGAAAAATGTACTCCAAGCCTAACGCAAAATAGTGCCAAATCATGCAAGCAAAGTCTCTAGACTCTTCAAACCCGCTGAGAATCCCCACCATTGCTAATCCTCCAAATGGATCTGCAATGTGGAACTTTATGATGTCCTCCAAAGAATTGGTAACCACGTATATTTCTTGGCAAGTCAATAATGGGGAGTCAATTCATTTCTAGAATGACTCACGAAATTGACACCCTGCATTAGCACAATGTCAGCATCTGCAAGAAATAATTCCTATTCTCACTCATGTATGGGGTGAGAAACTCATTGACTATATCAATGGAATTGAATTACATTCAAGAAAAGCCATCTAGAAATATTTTCGCATATTATCATTGATATTAATTAAAAGCAGATGTTACAAAACCTTTTGGATCAGAGGATTGTATTCCTCTCAGATAAATCAGATAAAAAAATTTGGGCTCCTTCCAAGCAAGGTGGTTTTTCAGTTAAAAATGGATATGCAGCTTTACAACATATGATGGAACAACACCAGAACCAAAGAGATTTTAAATTGTGTTGGAATAACAATGTTTTGCCTAAAGAAGGTTGCTTCTCTTGGTTGGCAATTCAAAACAAAATCTTAACTAGTGATAGACTAGTCAAGCTGCAAATTTTGCAACTTGGATTAATTATGTTCACTTATGAGTAGTTAGTTGTTGTTTAAGACTTCATTTTTCTATGAGTAAGATTAGTTAATTTTCAGCAGCTCACTCTATTATGTAAGTTACTATGTTGATCAAAGTTATGCAAAATGTGACTAAGGAAATGAATGGAAATGCATAACTTATATACACCATGGCACACTTGATGCATGAATGAAACTAAGCTAGACAAACGAATGCATTACATGTTTACAATGCAACTAAGAACATACTTACCTTATGTGACACTATTATTAGATTAACGACGTAAAACTAGACCATGTTGAAACCACTCAAACTAGACCAAAAGAACACTCATGAGGATGACATACATAGTTCCATGGAAATCAAATCAGCCCAAGGCTAAAATCTGAAATAAAGTGAATTAGCTTAGCATACTTAGTGTTTTGAATGAGAATGCACATGGTAGTATAACTACTGCAATAAAATTAATAATTCCTAGTAAGTGTCTATGAGCATGTAGTTGTATTAGTGTGATTACATGTATGTAATAGTGTATTAGTGTTGTAGGATAACTCACTAGTGCTATATTAGTGAGCGGCCAGTAACATAGAGGTTGGCTTTTCATTTATAGTAGCTCATATTTTATCATGGTGGTGTATGGTATAAGGTTCTAGGGTGCATCATGCATGCGATGACGTTAGTACTAGTAGTAATGCCAATGCCATAGGGAAACATTGGAAAGTTGTAAATGTTAATCCACTTGTGTTAAGAGCATAATATGTCAACTTTTAAACTAAACAACTAACTTGAATCGAACCATTGAATCAACTCACTAAATTAATGCATTAGTTAAGCAAATGTAAACCATACTAGTAAATGAAATTTATTTTTTTACCACTTTTTAAGGTAACTTGTTGTAAGTATCCCTAGGGTTTATGGGTGGCGCTACACTAGGTGATGGTAGAATATGAAGATAGACTGAAGACAACCTTCACCACAAAGTGGGGTAAATTTTCATATAGGAGGATGCCATTTGGCTTAATCAATGTTGGAGCCACATTTAAAAGAGCAATGGACATTGCATTTAAAGATTTAATCGGAAAGTGCATCATCATTTACATGGATGACATTATAGTTTTCTCGAGGAAAAGAGAAGATCATATTGAAGATTTGAGAAAGGTATTTGAAAGATGCAGAAAATACGGGATATCTCTTAATCCCAAGAAATGCATGTTCAGAGTTACAGAAGGGAAATTGTTAGGACATGCTATCTCAGAGAGAGGAATTTCTATTGATCTAGAAAGAGTTGAAGCTATATCAAAGATCAACCTCTCATGCAGTAAGAAAGAATTGAAGTCCTTCTTTGGTAAGATTAATTTTGTGAGGAAGTTTGTCTCTGGACTTGTTGAGATAATATGACCATTGAATAAGATGTTAAAGAAAGATGCCAAGATGGAATGGACAACAGAAGCAAAGAAAGCATTTGAAGAAATCAAGTCCACCATCGTCAAGGCTCCTGTTTTGGTCATTCCAAATTATACAAGGCCTTTCCACTTGTATTCTTTCACTTCTGAACACACGTGCTACAATCCTTACACAGAAGAATGAAGATAAAGATGAACATTCCATAGGATTTATGAGTGCACCATTGAAATATGCAGAGCTAAGATATCTGAATCTAGAGAAACAAGCTTATTCTTTAGTGAAAGCGATAAAGAAATTCAGGCATTATATTTTAAGGATGAAAGTTTATGCCATAGTGCCAAATGTAGCAGTTAAGACACTCCTTATGTAGAATGAATTGGGAGAAAGGAGAGGAAAGTGGGTCGCCACTATCCATGAATGCAAGATCGAAATCCAACCAATAAGATTTGTTAGGGGTCAAGCTTTAGCGCAAACTTTAGAGGTGGATGGACCTAGAGTGGTCTAACAAGTCTATGCAATTGAATATGTCACTCCACATGAATGGTATAAGGATATTTTTTGCTATTTACTGAACCAGAAGTGTCCCGCTAGTATGAAACCTACTCAAAAGAGAGCATTAAGATTGAAGTGTCAACATTTTATGTTACAAGGCTTGTATTTATACTGAAGGAATCATGAAGGAATATATTTGCGATGTGTTGGCAAAGATGAAGCGAAACAGATTATGGAGCATTTTCACAACAAATTTGCGATGGGTCATGGTGCAAGTTTAGCTACTACACACCAAATTTTGAGAGCAGGCTATTACTGGCCTACCTTGTTTCTAGATACTTATGAACATGTGAAGATGTGTCATACATGCCAGGTAGCTATTGTCCAAGAAAAGAATCTATCCATGTCACTGCAGCCCATGATTGAGTCCAGACCTTTTGCTATGTGGGGTATCGACTTTATTGGTATGATCATTCCACTGTCCTTTGCGTAACATAGGTACATTCTAACCGCGACTAATTTTGTACTTGGTGGTTAGAAGCTCAAGCTTTGAAGTTATGTACAACTAATGTGGTAATTAAATTTTTAGAGGAAAACATCATTACTAGGTTTGGATATCCAAATGAAATTGTTTGTGATAATGGTTCTTCTTTTACATCAATCAAATTTTCAAATTGGGCTTTTGAATATGGTATAACATTTAAGTATTCATTGAATTATTATCCTTAGGGTAATGGGTTAGCCGAATCTACGAAGAAGAATTTTCCAAGTGTGATCAAGAATTTTCTAGAGAGAAATCCAAAAGATTGGCACACACAATTGAGATTTTCCCTTTGGGCCAATAGAACAAGAGTGAAGAATTCATTGGGGACTTCCCCATATTTTTTGGTATATGACCAAGAGCATGTCTTCCCTATACAACCGAGAATTCCAACATTGAGATTTATCCAAAATTGCATGGAAGGTGAGGACGGAGTGCAAACAAGACTAACACAATTGATGAATTTAGAAGAGAAGAGAGATATGGCATTAGAAAAGTTCGCCAAACACTAGGGCGTACTTAAGAGATGGTTTGACAGACAAGCACGGGTAAAAGCCTTTAGAATTTCTGACCTAGTGTTGTATTGGGATAAAGCCCACGAGAGGAGGGGAGATCATGACAAATTTGACAAACTATGAAAAGGCCCCTATCAAATTACTGAGATACTGGGAGAGAATGCATTCAAGCTGATAACTTTAACTGGTGAGGATGTCACGTTTCCCATCAATGGACAATTCCTCAAGCATTACTTTCAACCTAAGGTTTCTTCTAAAGCCTGCCTCTTGTATCATAGTTAGAGTAGGTTTGCTTTCGGTTTGCCTTAGTTTAGGTCTGCTTCTGGGTTTTCTTTAAGTTTGGGTTGGCTTGCTTAGTGTTAGTTCTGAGGGATATCCACGTGTGATGTGGGAGTTGTTGTTAAGACACACTTTGTGTTTCACCAAGTTTTGTTTAGTCCATTTCTTGGATGATAGCTCATGAAGTTATTTTGAATTGGAGAATATTTTTATATAATATATCATAGGTTGATTCCGTATTTGATGGGATTGGAAAACATTTATTGTATCTTGACACTGACACCATTTGATTACTATATTTTACACATATTAATTTTGTTCGAGTTATTGTAAATTTTCAGGTCAAGTTGTGGCCAGTGAAAATCTTATATCTTGCTTCAGTGCCACTGTAATTCTCAAACCCTAGTAAGTTTCATTACTTATGAGCCAAAGGAATTGATGGAATATGAGAAGTACTTGAAAATAAAAATATCATTTGGAAAAGAAAAAAAGGAAAGAAAAGAGAAAAATGCAAAAGAAATGAAATATCTAAATTGGCTAATGGGAACATGCGAGTAACTCCACCGGGGCTATAGATGCCTGACCGGCAGTGGAGCAATATTTGTGAGATTACAACGATAACCTTGTCGGGGCTATAAACGTTTGACTGGCAGCGAGGCTCTATCCAGGTTGATTTTGGAGTATGGACAACTCACATAGCTAGTCACTCTAGATCCTCCGACTTTACAATAATTTCACAAAGGTAATGAACACAATTGCACACACATGGATAATAAATGACTAAGTATCTTGATACAATTTTTGGATTCCATCTTTTCAAATGTCTTTCTAACTTCTTTCTATGTTATGCAAGGATTAATTGAAGGTTCTAAGAGAGGGATTCAACTTTGTTCTTGAAATGTTTAGGAACATTTCTTCCATGGAGTCGCTAGATGTTGTGACCTTTTCACACATCACCCCATTGCAAACGGTGACCCCCTCTTTCTTGCTTTCTATGTTGGTTAGCTTAGAGTTTTGGAAACATAGTGGGCAATTTTGAATTCCCATGCCCGTGTCTTAGAATTTTGATCATGCCTAATTAAGTTATAGGATCAAATGGGTAAAAGTTAAGATTTTCAATGATCCTAATTTTGTCTAAGATTAGACCTTTTGAGCGTTAACGTGTTTTTGAACGTCCTCGTCGATGATTTTTAAGTGCCTAGGTGTTTTAGGACCTTTAGGAGTTGTTTTCTCGCTCCTAGGAAGTTATTCAAGTTGATTTTGCACTTTATCCCGATAGGTTATGTTGTGTTTCGCTCAAATTTTGGTAAATTTACCTAAGTCTTGATGCGTTTTATTGAAAATTCTAAGTGTCTAGATGATTTTGAGTGGAAAAATCATCAAATTCCTGATGAAAATCCATGTTCTAAGGGTCAAAATGTCAAAATTCCGGATGGGAGGTGCTTTACATTTCCGATGACCCACGATTTTCCCCCACTCAAAATCCCGATGGGAGGTGAATTTCCACAGGATTCCTGATGGACCTCTTTTTTCCCCCACTCAGAATCCAGACACGGGGCAATTTTTCACCAGGGAGGTAAAATTTGACTGTGTTGGGAAACCCTCTTGATGACCCATGAATTTCCCCTAGGAGTGCGAATGACTTTGATGATGACTTTGATGATGATTCCCGGTGCCAATCGATTTACCACCAGAGATTTTCATGATGAGATTTTGGGGATTTTGATACGGATAGTGATTTTGTTGGCAGTGGGCCAACGTCCCTTGCGAGGATTCGCGACATGGTTTAACAGCCTCCTGTGGATTCTATAAGTCTAGTGGCTGTATCGGGCATTGACAGGTCAATCTTTTGGTGCAATGACAACCCTAGCTTGTAACAAGTGGTATCAGAGCTTGGTCATAGGTTTGAATCACGCAAATCGCGATGAGTGACGCTACAAGGGGGATTGTTGGTAGTGGGCTAGCATCCCTTGCGGGGATTTGTGACATGGTTTAACAACCTCCTATGGATTCTATAAGTCTAGTGGTTGTATCGGGCATTGACAAGTCGATCTTTTGGTGCAACGACAACCCTAGCTTGTAACAGATTCTAGACATGAGGCGAATTTCCACCAGTGAAGACTTTGATTGATGATTTTGAGTCTGGAAAACTATCCTGACAGGGGTCAATTTTTCCCCTAAATGATTTTTTGAGCTGAATGACGAATTTAAGATGGAATTTTCACTCCAGATTGAGATCAATTTTCCCTTGGAGACCTTTTTGAAAATTTTGATGAATTTTCATTGGGATTTTTTATCCCAATATGGGGCGATTTTCCCCCAAGGGTCAAAGATTGGTTAAATTTTGATTTTTTTTTAATAAAGGATGCCCCAAATTTAATTATTTTTGTGATCATTAATGATTTTTTTTTTTTTTTTAATTAACAAATGATTTGCAATAAACATTAAATGATTTTTAGATTTTAGAAGCAAATCGATTTTCCTTGGGCAAGTATAAAGAGAAAAGTTTTATCCCACATTACTTGTGTGGTGAAAACTCAAGGCAAAAATATGTTTAAAGAGAGGAGGCCAACATTATAATAATATTATATTTATTGAGTGCGATTACTAAGTTGTTGGCTTGGGCGATTTTCTCTAGCTGGGCAATTTTGGTGAAGTGTCTTGTTGACACCATTGGAGATGAAAATTATTTTTGTTATTCAGTTTCTGCCTATTTAGCCTTGGGCGATTTTATTTAGCAACAATTGCAGCTGATTTGGAAGACATTTTCAGAATTTTGGCAATATTCTTAGGTGGCGCCATTTGTGGAGAAGGAGGGCAATTTTAATTGGGAGGTCATTTTCCTTCATTTTTGGTGCATTTCCTTCGTCATTGTTAGCTGCCATTGCCGAGTATTGACCTTGTAATTTTCATATCCGAGTTTTTCCTTCATAGCTGGGACTTATTTTACCTCTATTGTTGGCTGAAAGTTCGATGTTCAGACTTGGTTTTCATTTCCCAGCAACTTCCACCTTAGTCGATTTTGATTGGAGGTGATTTTGGAGGCATTTGAGTGCATTTTTAGAGCTTTTTATTGTTGTTCCAGGTCTAAGACGCCATTGTTGCAGGTTGTCCTTAGAAAACTTTCATTTCCAGCCACTTCCCAACTTTGGTGATTTCACTTGGAAGACATTTTTCACCATTTTGGGATCATTTCCAGGGTTTCTTATCACTTTTCAAGGTGTTGGTAAGTCTGAAACACACATTTTCAGACTTGTATTCAGAAATTTTTTCTTTTACCAGCCATACATAAATACCCGAAATTAATTGTTTTCACCATGAGAAAATTATTTTCATCAATTTTTTAAATTTCACGTGATTGCAACATGATTTAAGTGACTAATTTGTAGAGTTGTGGGTTGTCTTCAAACTTACTCGCAACCATTGTTGACCTAGGAAAGGTGTCTTCAAACAATTTTTGAGTGAAAATTCTACTTTTCACACTTTTCCTAGCTCATTTCCCAATCCGGTATACTCCATTGCACTTTAATTTTGATGAAATTTCTTAAGTGTAAGGAGGAGTCTTCAGACTTTGTTTAGTGTAAAAATCTATAATTTTAGTGAATTTCATGAGGGTTTTGTACCCTAATCTTGTCACATTTATGTTCTATTTTTAGAATTCGTTTAGAATATGTATAAAATTCTTGATTTCCATATCTAAAATTGTTTAAATCATTTAGAAATTAGAACTTTTTCCAATTCTGAGAATAGTTATCAAGAAGATTTTCCAAAGCTGCTAACTTCCAACTTCGTACAGGTGCAATGTCGATGTCTGGAATTAGCATTTGGAAGGAACAACATAAGATAGTTGAGAGTGGATTCTATCCAGACTATCCAGAATCCAAGATGGAAGGAGATTACAAACATGAACATGCATTTCCTAAATATGGACCAGATGCGGTGCAGCGGATATCCAGAATTGGAAACTAGATTCCTTCCCCTACTTATGCAAACATCATGAAGAGTGGTATTTATCAGGCCGCCAAATTTTTGTAGTCTATACAGTGCAACTAACTAATCCTGGAATGTGTGCGATGTTATGATCCCTCTCTCGAATGATCAAGACTCCTAAGGGTGTCACCATTTCTTTCCTTGTTGAGGATGTGATTGTTGAGGTGTTCGAAATTTCATGTGGTGTAGATATGAAAGATAGGATAAAGGATGAATATGAAGAAAAATACAAGAAAAGGATGGATGTGTGCAAAATTATAGTAAACAAGGAGTGGATGATCGAACCTAGGTCTCATCATTCCAAGGCTCCCAAGACACTCATGTGCACAGATTTGAGAGAGGAATATAGCGACTTGGTATTCCTATTGAATCAAGTGATGGGAATATCACAAGGTGCATTATATCATGGATGGATGTTCTATTTTATCTAGGATTATCTGAGGGGAACATTGATCAATTGGTCAAAAATCATAAGTGACAATCTGGAATTTTAGCTGAGGAATGTGGAGAGATCTAAATCATTTTCCATGACTTCCTACCTCGTGTATATACTTGCATGATTTGTTACTTACAAAGGATTGATATGCAGAGGCGAAGTCAGGAATGAACAAGGGTAGTACAGAAGTTATGAATGTTATTCACATCTGAACATGTATCAAATTGAAGGTCATAAGAGAGTGAATGGCACATTCACCATGTACTGCACATGGATGTTGCAAGGTGGAATTCACAAGAGGTTGTCCAAGGAGGAAACAAAGTTGATTGAGCAGTATGTATCATGGTACATACTATATGCGGGAAAATGTGGTGACAAAAATGAATAAATCAAATTCAATAGACCCACACACCAATGAGACTCTTGGTGCAAGTATATGAACTAATTCAATTAGTTCGACTTCCCAAGGGGTGTCCCATTGTTCTCTATCTCACAGGATCCGTAAAGTTAATTTTTTTCTCTCAGATCATCGAGCAAGTGACAACTCCAAGAACGAGTGATATTTGATTTATATGCATGAATACACTCTAAGATATATTTGATGTTAAAACTATGATGATTAAGCTAGTATGAAGATAATGATATGATAAAAAATTAGCAAATTATCCTAGCATGATATACTATCCTAACATGAATATCTTATGATATAAAAAATATTCCTAAATGCTATGATGATGTTCTAACAAAGAGAGGCTAAAATGTTTAGTAAATTAGACTATAATGTAGATGCATGGAAACTTGGATATATGAAAAATGAAGAATGGGAGCTCTATTTATAGGGAAAATAGAGAAATAGATGGTTAAGATTGAATAATCTTAACAAAGTCTAGGATTGAAAGTTAATCAATCCATGCTTACAATTCTCACCAATGAAATGGTGACAATTGTCAACAAGGGGTTGCTTGAGAGGAGATGCAAGAAGCATTAAATGCCTAAGAAGACATGAAGGTTACCTTAGGAGGTAACGGTTAAGGTTAGGTTGGGGTTATCCAATGGATAAAGATTTTACCCATGGGGTAAACTCTTGTGCAAGGGTTAATAGGATAACCAAGGTTAAAGTCATGAATGCTTGAGGAGACCCTTGAGTCAAAAGGATGGTTAAGTTAGAGGAAAGTCTCCAACCAAAGGTCAAAGATGAGTTAACCATAAATGGTTATGTAAGAGCCTTTAATGGTTTGGAAGACTTTTAGAGGTTAACCATTTGAAGACACAAAGCCTTTAATGTTTATTGAAGACTTTGGAGGCCTAGAGAAGTGACTTCTCTTTGCTTAGGAATGTGACAATAACTAGGAGATGAATTTAAGCTAAATTGGAAGTGATTAGAAGAATCTAGAAGGGGTTTAGGAGGCAAGTGGGAGATGTAGGAAAATGCTAGTGGGGGGAAAAGGATTTTAATTAAAATAAAATTGCTTTATTTCAACTAAAATAGATGCAAATTGCATAAATACGAGTGGGGGGATTTAATAAATAAATTAGATTTATTTATTTGCAAGGACCAATTTAATAAAAAAAGGAGAAAGGGGAATTCATTAAATAAAGTGATTTATTTAATTAAGAGCTAGAAAAGGTTTAGGTGAATTTAATTAAATAAATTGAGTAATTCATTTAATCAAATAGATGAATGTGAAGAAAATAATTTAATTTAATTTAATTAATAGGGGAATGCGGTTAAAATAAATATTAAATATTTATTTAAGAAAGTGGTCAGATTTATATGTCTACATTTTGCCCCTTTTTGAAGTGACGTGTGTGTACATGTTGATTCAAAGAAAATTTGTTGGATATGCTGCCAAAGTTTGATCGATATGATGTTGTGTGTCGAAATGTCGATATGATGCCCTAGATGTAGATTTGATGAACGATATTGATGATGCCCCCTCGGGAGATGAATCAAGGATTTAGTGAAAAATTGTCAAGTTGACGAGCGTTTTTTGAATTAAATGCAATATGAAAATATTGACTCCATTGAATGCACATTATTGATTCATCTCCTGAAACTAATGTTGATAAGGTTAAAAATGAAAAAGTAGGAGTAAAATACATGCCCCACTTATTAACCTTTTTTATTTTACCCTATTAAAAGGTAAAAAGTGACTTTGAAAAATCATTTGCACACTTGTCTCTTTGTGATTGTGACATTTGGAGCTCTGATGACGATGTTGATTCCATATTCCTCACACCAATTTGAGCGTGTCAGGCGACATCGAAGACCCACCACCTATGGCCCACCCGTAAGTGGCCAAAATCCATCTTCGTTTTTTATTAATTTTATTTATTTTGGTCACGTTTTTCAATTTTGGGTTGGATTTTGCCGGTTTAGCGCATTGGGTAGGTTGTCTAGCACATACGATAGGAAGGTTAGCACGTAGAAAACCCTAGGTAGGTTTAGCATTTGAGGGTTAAATGGTAGCACGGTCGAGGGGTAGGTTAGTGTGTGGGATGGTTTTAGCACATAGGGTATGCATAGCGGCGCAATGGGTAGGTCAGTTAGCGCATAGGATAACTTAGCACATTGGGTAAATAGGGTAGCGCAAATGGTGTGCTAGTTAGCATGTAGGATAGGTTTAGCGCATTGAGTGTGTTTTATAGCGCATTACTAGAAAAGGTTAGCGCATAGGTGGCAGCTTAGCACTTTGAGGCCTGATTTAGCGCGTAGGGTCCAAAGCTGGTAAAAAAAGCGTTGTGAAGAATGTGTCATAAGTCAAACAGATTAAATAGGTGGTGTAGATGTTGATATGGGTCCATTGATTGCTCTTATATGGTTCATGATCCAATGCGAGTCTTGTTTTGTGATGATGTATGATTCTGATATGTTGTTGTATTACGATATGAATTTGTGTTCGATATGGATCTTGTTGCTTTCGATATGAGTTGTTGAGTTGATTTGAGTCTTGATTTCGAGATGGGTCTGATTCTAATTTCGATATGGGTCCTTGATTTTTGATATGAGTCCTGATTTTTCTTTCAATATGGGTCCTTGATTTCGATATGGGTCCTTGATTTTTGATATGAGTTTGATTTCAATATGGGTCTTGATTTTCGATATGGGTCTGATTTTCGATATGAGTCCTGATTTTCAATATGAGTCCTTGATTTTCGATATGGGTCCTGATTCTAATTTTGATATGGGTCCTTGACTTTTGATATGAGTCCTTGATTTTTGATATGGATCTTGATTTTTTATTTTATTTTTTCGATATGGATCTTGATTTTCAATATAGATTTTTTATTCTCGATATGAGTCCTTGATTTTCAATATGGAACTTGATTTTGATTTCGATATGGGTCCTGATTTTGATTTTGATATGGGTCCGTGATTTTCAATATGGATCTTGATTTTCGATATGAATCTTGATTTTTTTTATATGGATCTTTGATTTGATGCACTGATTGATGTGAATATGTTTCTAATGTGCTCTTGAGATGCTTCACTTTTTCAAGTCGATTTGCTTTGATTGATGATAGATTGGATGGAATTGAGAACTGATAATGGATACTTATTGATTTGCAGGCACAGCTTGACGTGCTCCAGTCTCGAGAGCGATTTTTGAGGCCATGGACACTTATCCCATGTTTATCATAGGCTGACAGAGATGTGATTGAGAGATGTCGGTTATCATCTTTGTTAGACATGCCCCGATATATCATTAACCGGGGGTTATTAACAACTTTGGTCGAGAGGTGGCACAGTGATACGAACACCTTTCACTTGGTGACTGGCGAGATGACAGTCACACTATAGGACTATTATAAGATTCTACGGATTCCTATGGTTGGGGCTTTGTTACCTTACAAGCAGACCAAGGAGGGTGGCACAGAGGCTCTTCATCATATCTTTCAGGATGATGAGATTAGTGGCTATGAGATCCCGTGGTAGGTGTTTTTGGATTTAGGTTACGTTTCATTGCCATCAGTATTAGTAGGTTTTATTGGTGGGTTTTTGGGTCCCGAATGTAAGTTGAAGGGACTAGCCGTTGGATGGGGATTAATTCTGGAGGACATGGTGACATAGGGACGCAGGTTTGCATGGGGGTCTTGTATGTTGGCCCATCTATACAGAGAGCTTCACCAGGTAGTATATCTAGGATATACTAGTTTATTAGCTGGGGTGACATTGTTACAGGTTTGGGCCTGGGAGCATATACCAGTGTTGAGACGGCTTGAAGACAGGGATAGGCCAGTCAGGAATAGGCCAGTTGGTCGGGCTTATGTTTATGTGTATATAGGTGTAGTTTTCTAGCGTGAGCTAGGTAAACTAGAGCATTGGCATAGGGCATTGGATGATATTGATACAGTCATTTGGAGATCATATATGGATTGTGAGGTGTGGGCAGAGGATGGGATAGAGATGCCCTATGTATATATGTCGAGGTACCTAATTGGGTGGACGCCCTTTATTATTGAGCGATTCTTGCACAACCATGTTCATTGACAATATGGTAGACAATAAGGGATGCCACATGGACCCTGTTTGTATGCTTGTCGGCGACAAGATGTGTCAGAGTGGGGACCTATCCTAGATAGCGGGGCAGCTTTAGATGAGTACATGTCCCTGGTGGGACAAATCTGGGATTATGGGCTGGGGTAGTGCATGTTTAGGATGACGAAGGAGTTATCCACCTACTTTGTGGCACATGCAGTGGCATGTATATCTAATCTAGCAGAGTTGTTGCCAGCTTTTGACGATGATGAGGAGCAGCCACAGAGGCGAGGGGGAGCTAGACGAAGAGATTTGGATGAGGGAGAGGAGGTAGGAGAGGGAGGTGGAGGCGGTGGTGGGAGAGATGGAGGTGGAGGTGGTGGAGGAGGTAGAGGTGGAGGTGGTGGGGGAGGAGGAGGAGGTAGAGGAGATGGAGGAGATAGAGGTGGAGGAGGAGCTAGAGGAGAGAGAGGTAGTGTTGGAAATGTGCCTCAAATTCAATTGACAGTTTTGGGTTGATCAGACTAGCCTAAACCAATGAAGCAACATAGTGATACCTCTTGGTTGTTGATCATTCTTTGATCAGTGTGACTTAGATCGATGTCTTCATATTTATCGGGTATCAGAGTAGTTGTTTCCTTGTTATGCCAATGGCTGATGGTTTTGGTCTCAAGCAGATGGATTCACCTTAGGAACCATCGGGAGATCAGAAGTTCATGCTTTTCTTCATGTTGATGTCCCGATGAGACCACCTTATGTTATCGGGATATCAATGCATATCTGCATAGCAGTTCTGAGCATGTTCTGATGTCCTGATGAGGTGCGCACTCTTGGTATCGGAGATCGGGATAGTCTTTCTGTATCGGTCTCGATGGGCTGATGCGTTTGTCTCTTAGTCATCAGAGATCAGAGTAGCAGTCTACATGTCTAGCCGATGACCTGATGAAGTCGCCTTCTGCGATCAGGTATCATCGGGCGATTGACTTTATCGGTTAAGAGTTATATCGATGGTCGATGGAGCAAGGATCAACTGCGGGCGTGTGATCTAACCGAGTTCCAAAAGGTAAACACTCGGACACTAAGTATGAGACCGTCGATGTAAATGAATACGAACCAGCCCAATTCTCTGTTGCATGTGGGATAATTGATTTTTCATGATTGCAGACCGACAGAAACAATTCGACTTCCCAACCATCTCAAACAGATGTAACGACCGACCAATTTGGTATTTGAAGCCGAATGTAAACCAAATGGGTGTTAACAAGTTATGTAGCTATTGAGCGTTCTGTAACAATTGTGTGATCTGAGTGTTGTATGTTAATCTGGAATGGTTGTATGATAGAGTGAAGGAAGTTTGCAGACTGGACTTTATTGTATTGTTTTTTGACATACTATTAATAAAGTCGATTATATGTTGGTGGTGGGTTTTTCTCCGGAAAGGGTTTTCCCACGTTAACTATGTGTGTTCTCTCTCTATGTTGTTTAATTGTGGTTGCTCATGCTTGTGCCATATTCTGTAAATATTGAAATTTTGTATGCACTAGTCTATTCTCCCTTGCAAACTAACATTAAGGGAAGCAAATTTCCGCACTAGCTTTCCTATCAAGTGGTATCAAAGCTTGGCCCATTTTGTTATCCTTGTTGGGTTTGGGTTGTTTTTGTGTCAGTTCTATTTTAGTGGAAGCCTTGCAGAGTGTCTACTTGTTTTTACAGGTTGAAATGGCAAGTACTTTAGGGCGCATAGACATGGAGAAGTTTAATGGTTCTAGTTTTGAACTTTGAAAACTCAAGATGGAAGACTTGTTGGTCGATAGAGATGAAGCAAGAAGATCGGGGTGTTGTGACTGCAACTTCTAAGCCTTCAGACATGAAGCAAGAAGATTGGGATTTAGCCGACCAGAAGGCAAGGGGTCTAATCAGGCTATGTATTGTTGATTCTGTTCTATTAAACATCCATGAGGAGAAGACTACAAACCTTCTTTGGAATAAGTTGGGAGATATTTATCAAGGCAAATCCTTGGTGAATAAATTTTTTTTGAGGAAGAAGTTGTACTCTCTGAAGATGGATGCAGGAACACCATTGGCAGACCACTTAAATGCATTCAGCATGGTTCTTGCACAGTTAACTTGTGTTAGTGTGTCCATCTAGGAAGAAGAACATTGCATGTTGTTGTTGTGTTCATTGCCTGGCTCTTGGGAACACTTAGTGATGGCTATCGATAGTACTACGACCGAATTCAAGATGGATATTGTGGTTAATACTCTTTTGTCAGAAGAAATGAGAAAGAAGTCCTCTAAGATGACAAAAGATGCGCTCTCTGTTCGAGGTAGACAAAAGGACAAAGACGTGAAGAAAGGAAAGAAGTCCAAGTCTCAAGAGAGATTTAAATCTCCAGGCAAGAAGTCAAAGGTGAAGTGTTGGAACTATGGGCAGAAAGGGCATATCCGAAAGGATTGCAAGGAAGAGAAGAAGAAGAAAAAACATTCTGATACAAAATCTTCTCAGAGTGATGCAGATGCATTTGTTGCAGTCCTGGCAGTGCCTACATCAGATGGCACCTAGTTAGTAGATTCTGGATCTTTTCACATCAGCTCCCACAAGGAGTGGTTCTCAAAGTATGAACCATATGCTAGTGGAAAGGTATATTTAGCTAGTGATTCTACGTTGGAGATTGTAGGGAGAGGCAGAATTAAAATTCAATTCCCAGATGTTAGAGTGAAGGGTATAAGTGGAGTTCTTCATATACCAGGTCTAGCAAGAAACCTACTCTCTATAATTAAACTTAATGATGCTGCAGTACAAGTTACATTTGTGTCTGGTGGTTGCAAGATGACTAGGGGTTCCATTGTATTGGAAAAGGGTGATCACATTAGTACACTGTCTAAGTTAAATGTTGAACCTATATGTTGTAATGTAACTTCTGAAAAGTCTGTTAAAACAACTGTAAGGATGCATAATGCTAATTCATTGGAAGCTAAACTTCCTGCTAAGAAAACAATGCCCTGGCATAATAGGTTAGGGCACATAGGTGAAAAAGGTTTAAAAGCCTTGAAGAATAAGAATCTAGTTGAAGGCCTGGATGATTGTAGCTTTGAGTTCTATTTCTGCGAACACTGCATTTATGGAAAACATAAATGTGTTCAGTTTTATTCCAGTTCTCATAAATCTTTTGACATTCTGGATTATGTCCACTCTGATGTGTTTGGTCCAATGGATGTACCTTCTCTATCTAAGACTAAGTATTATGTATCCTTTGTAGATGATTATTCAAGAAGGGCATTTGTGTATTTTCTTAAAACTAAATCAGAAGTGTTTAATTGGTTTAAGGAATTTAAGAACCTTGTTGAAAATGAGACTGGTAGAAAGATTAAATGTTTAAGAATAGACAATGGTGGTGAATATTGTAGTGCAGATTTTGAAAAGTACTATGTTGATCATGGAATTAAGAGACATAAGATTGTACCTTACACTCCACAACAAAATGGAGTCGCTGAAAGGTTGAAACGGTCTTTAATGGAGAAAGCAAGAAGCATGTTGAGCGGAGTTGGACTGGAACAAACATTCTGGGATGAAGCAGTTGCTACATTGTGTTACTTGTTGAATCATTCTCCTACTTCAGCATTGGTTGACAAAACACTTATGGAAGCATGGTCTGGTAAGAAACCTTCTTTAAGGCACCTTCGTGTTTTTGGTGCAGAGACATATGCTCATGTGCCTGATGTGAATAGATCTAAGCTGGATAACAAAGCGGTGAAATGTATCTTTATTGGCTATGGAGTTGGTGTGAAAGGATACAAACTTTGGAATCCAGTGGCTGGTAAGGTTGTGTACAACAGAAGTGTGATTTTTCATGAGCTGAAACCTATGTCACTGGATCATAATATAGTAAAGAAAGGAGAAACTGAGGTTGAAATTCCTCCAGCCAAAGATGAATCTCCAGAGATACCTAAAGATGAGGAGAGTTCAAGCAGTTCAAGTAGTTCTGAAGAAGAACATAATGATGAGCCTCCTGTGGAACCTCAAGAAGCCTCAACACCGGAGTTGAGAAGGTCTACTCAAGAGAGACGACAACCTAATAGGTATACACCTGATAAGTATAGTCATTCTATGTTGAATATTAATTGTGCTTATGCTTTACTTATAGATACTGATGAGCCTAGGATTGTAAAAGAAGCTATTGAAATGTCTTATTCAGATTCCTGGTTAGAAGCCATGAATGATGAAATGTCATCATTGGATAAAAATGGAACTTGGGATTTGGTGCCACTGCCTAAAGGCAGAAAGCCTATAGGCTGCAAGTGGGTGTTCAAAAAGAAGTATGGTCCAGATGGTAGCATTGATAAGTACAAAGCAAGACTAGTTGCAAAGGGGTATTCGCAAAAAGAAGGCATTGACTATGGGGAAATCTTCTCTCCTGTAGCTAAGCTGACATCTATCAGATTTCTCTTGTCACTTGCATCAACATATGATTGGGAGATAGAGAAGATGGATGTGAAGACAAAATTTCTTCATGGTGATCTTGAAGAAGAAATTTATATGTCCCAACCTGAGCACTTTGTGGAAAAAGGTAAAGAACATCTGGTATGCAAACTCAAGAAGTCTCTGTATGGTTTGAAATAGTCTTGCAGAATGTGGTATCAAAAATATTATACATTTGTTTTGTCTTTGGGATTTGTGAGATCAAAAGTTGATCATTGTGTTTACTACAAAACTGATGGTGATAGGATCCTTATCATAGCTTTGTATGTAGATGATATGTTGTTCATAGGAAACACAAAAGGTATGATCTCATATTTAAAATATCAACTTTCTATGAAGTTTGAAATGAAGGATTTAGGACCGGCAAATTATATTCTAGGAATGGAGATCAAAAGAGATAGATCTAAGAGGAAACTTTGGCTCAGCTAGAGAAAATATATAGCCAATGTTCTTGACAGGTTTCATATGTCTGACTGTAAACCATAGGGTGTTCCCATCTTGCAGGGAACTAAGTTGCATGTGCTGGACAGTCTGAAATCTCCAAAAGAGATTGAAGATATGAAAAGTGTACCTTATGCAAGTGCTATATGCAGTCTGATGTATGCTATGGTTTGTACAAGATGAGACATTGCCCAACCAGTGGGAGTACTTAGTATATTTATGTCGAATCTAGGGAGACCACACTAGGATGTTGTAAAGAGAGTGTTTAGATATCTGAAGGGTACTTCAAATCTTGAATTGTGTTATCAAGGTAATCTGAAGGATTTAAAGAGAACTCTCAGCATTTGTGGTTATATAGATTCTGATTGGGCAGGGGATATTGACAGCAGGAGATCCACTAGTGGATATGTTTTTGTCCTGAATGGTGGAGCAATTAGTTGGATGAGCAAGCATCAATTTGTAGTTGCTTTGTCCACTAGAGAGGTAGAATACATGGTGGCCACACATGCTTGTAAAGAAGTAGTCTAGCTTAGGCATTTGAGTTCAGATATTGGTTTTGGTGCAGGGAAGTTTAAAATATGGAGCGACAGTTAGAGTGCCATATGTTTGGAAAAGAATCCTACTTTCCATGTCAGATTGAAGCATGTTGATGTTCAGTATCACTTCATTCGTGACATGCTGAAAGATGGAAAAGTCAGTCTTAACAAGGTAGACACTTTGGAAAATGTTGTAGATGCCTTGACGAAACCGGTGAGCAGGCACAAGTTCAGGTGGTGTTCAAAATCCATGGGTCTTGATACCCATATTTCTCGATAACGTCTGAAGTGATAATTGGTCCAGTGAATTCCTCGTCAAGTGGGAGTTTGTTGGAAATGTGCCTCAAATTTATTTGACAATTTTGGGTTGATCGGACTAGCCTAAACCGATGAAGTAGCATAGTGATACCTCTTGGTTGTTGATCATTCTCTGATCAGTGTGACTTAGACCGATGTCTTCATATCTATCGGGTATCAGAGTAGTTGTTTCCTTGTTCTGTCGATGGTTGATGGTTTTGGTCTCAAGCAGATGGATTCTCCTTAGGAACCATCAGGAGATCAGAAGTTCATTCTTTTCTTCATGTCAATGTCCCGATGAGACCACCTTATGTTATCAGGCTATCAATGCATATTGGCATAACAGTTCTAAGCGTTCTCTAATGTCATGATGAGGTGCACGCTCTTGGTATTGGAGATTGGGATAGCCTTTCTGTATTAGTCTCGATGGGCTGATGTGTTTGTCTCTTAGTCATTGAAGATTGGAGTAGCAGTCTACATGTCTAGCCAATGACCCGATGAAGTCGCCTTCGGCGATCGGGTATCATCGGGCGATCGACTTTATCAGGTAAGAGTTATATCGATGGCCGATGGAGCAAGGATCAACTACGGGTGTGCGATCTGACCGAGTTCCAAAAGGTAAACACTCAGACACTAAGCATGAGACTGTCAGTGTAAATGAATACGAACCGACCCGATTCTCTACTGCATGTGGGATAATTGATTTTTCATGATTGCAGACCAATAGAAACAATTTGACTTCCCAATTGTCTCAAACAGATGTAACGACCGACCAGTTTGGTATTTGAAGCTGAATGAAAAACAAAATGGGTGTTAATAAGTTATGTAGTTATTGAGCGTTCTGTAATGATTGTGTGATCTAAGTGTTGTATGTTAATCTGGAACAGTTGTATGACCGAGTGAAGGAAGTCTATAGACTGGACTTTAAAGTATTGTTTTTTGATATACTGTTAATAAAGTTGATTATCTGTTGGTGGTGGGTTTTTCTCTCGAAAGGGTTTTCCCACATTAACTATGTGTGTTCTCTCTCTGTGTTGTTTAATTGTGTTTGCTCATGCTTGTGCCATATTCTATAAATATTGAAATTTTGTATGCATTAGTCTATTCTCCCCTGTAAACTGACATTAAGGGAAGCAAATTTCTGCACTAGCTTTCCTATCAAGTAGAGGGGTGGAGGAGATAGAGCAAGTCTCGTTCTTGGCGTTGGTGGGCGTGGTAGGGTAGGTGTGGTGCTAGCTGTTGTGGGAGGGATAGAGGATGATAAGAAACCTGCCCAGAGGAGGAGATCCAATATTTTACCTCCACCACCGCCTCAAATAGGGACATGTGTGGGTGGGACTACGACACGGGTACCCATTCAGATCAAGGTGCCCACCCATCGATAGGATTCTCAAATTAGAGAGCTACACGTTTTGGTGTAGGAGTTGAAGGCAAGGTGCTAACATAGTAGTGACAAATTACACAGGTTACGTAGAGTGAAATACAGAGATAGAGCGTCGGGTTGGGCAGAGGCCCTTTCTAATAGGTTAGAGAGATCCACGGCTAGTGCCCCAGTTTGAGACACATTGAGAGAGATATAGTACTCGGCCAAGGAGGCTATGTATTATAGGTATTTATACGAGGAGGTGGTCCCTCGAGATCACAAAGCTCCTAGGTATGCTGCAATGGTGTCCAGTCGATCTAGTCGTAGCCATACGAGGATAGAGAGTAGGGGTGTTATGGGGCCTGTCCAACATGATCCACCTGGTGGAGATCCAGGAGCTGGGACATCTACTGTCAGACCATCTGCCTCAAGAGATAGTCATACTTGAGAGATCCGTCTCTGTTGTTTTGTATCACCTTTGTTGTATTTTGACAGACATGATATCCCTTGTACATTTCAACCATTTATGAGATATATATACATGGCATTGATTTCTCTTATCCACATATGATGTGCTTATTGATGATGATGTATTTATGATGTGCGTTATGTTTTGATATGATGAACTGTGAAGATGATTAGATTCTTAGATAATAATACTCTTGATCTTTTGATTTTGATTATTATGTGAATGCATGATTGATGATGGAATGGGTGATAATGTGATGATGTATTGTTGTGATTACTTTGATATGAGATGTAATGTTATCTTAATGTTATGATTTGTGAGATGTATCTTGAAAATGAGATGTATGATAATGATAATGATAATGATAATGATAATGATAATGATAATGATAATGATAATGATAATGATGTGAGATGTATCTTGAAAATGAGATGTATGATAATGATAATGATGTATGCAAGATTAAGATGATATGCAACTAAATGCAAGGTTTAAAATGATATGCAACTAAATCCAAGATTTAAGAATGATATGCAACTAAAATGCAAGATATAAGAATGATATGCAACTAAATGCAAGATTTAAGAATGATATGCAACTAAAATGCAAGATTTAAGAGTGATATGAAACTAAATGATCACTTTAATTATGTCGTTGCCATTCTCGTTCAATCACTTGTTTGTGCTCTTTTTGTCATCATTGAGCTTTTGATATGTTGAAAGTTTAATACAAGCATAATGGTATAATTTAACCATAATGACCTGAGTAAAACTTACATAGATTTTTGATATTGCAAGATGACACAAGCATCGAGGTATAATTGAACCAAGATGACCTGAGTGTTGCTTGCGTAAAACAGACAAGAGTTAACCATTTGAATGTGCAAAATGGAAAATGTCTTCAATGATATGTTTCCAATCATGTCTCGAGACAAATTTGCACCATACGAATGATCATCTCACAGACAGAAAACCAAAGAAAATGTTAGATTCCTTTGTTGCTTCTCTAGCTCAGTGCATCCTTGAGTAGCACAAAAGATCTAATGATTCAAAAATCAAGATAAAAATAGTCAAAACTTCATGCTAAATGTAATCAAATCATAATTCAAAAAAATCATCCATCATGTGTGTGTTGAAGTTGCAGTTGGATAATGATCCGTTTTCTAGCCTGATGAGCAGTTTGACATTAGCTCCCGAGTATGTTGTGATCCTTGTTTATTGTCCGAATGCTAAAGTGAAAGGGAGGTTGCCCCCAGTTATGGATATTCATTGATGTGGATATATACATTGATCACCAAGCCATGGTGGGATATGATACAAATAATTGTTTTAGATAATCAAGAACAGTGACTACGCTAAGTATATCTGGGATAATGTTGCGCGTATAAGTGTTTGGCGATGGTTATTAGCTGAGACTAGATGGATCAAAGATATGATTACTGATAGATGGAGGAGTTGTTCTCTCACAAATAGTGCCTGTTACCAGGTTTTCACCACTTGTTTTTATTGCACATTTGATTTTTTTATAATTTTTATTATTTTTTTTCTTTTTTGCTTGATCCGTGCACTAGAAGACTCAAGTGTAGAACTTCTTCAAATGGATGTTGTTGGTTGGTTCGGTGAGAACGTTGCCTTCTGAAGTTGATAAATGATATGCTCCTGATTCGTAGGCTGATATGATGATAAAGGGTCCCAACCAGCTAGGTTCAAACTTCCCCTTCTTTTCTCGATCTTGTTGATTTATGGGATTTTCTTTTAGTACTTGAAATCCCTTGGGATGACTTTGTGATTATAGCTTTTGCACATTCATTGATGATATGCCTTGAGATGGTCATAGGCACGTTGTCATTTTTCATCAAGAAGCTCTAGTTCATGCAACCTATTTACTCGATATTCCTCATTTGGTATGAGGCCCTTCAAAGACACTCAGAGAGATGGGATTTCAACCTCAAGAGGTAGAATCGATTCTGAACCATACACCAATGAATATGGTGTAGCCCCTGTAGGTGTCCAGATACTTGTTCTATAAGCCCAAAGTGTCGGATTGAGTTGTACATGCCAATCCTTGTTAGCATCATTTACTGATTTCTTGACAATTGTCAGGATTGTTTTGTTTGATGCTTCTGCTTAGCCATTCCCCTGTGGGTAGTATGGTCTGGAGAAGTGATGTTGTATTTTGAATCGTTCGCATAGCTCTCACACATCTTGATTCTTGAAAGGACGTCCATTATCTATGATGATGGAACTTGGAATGCCATATCTACAAATGAGATAGTTAAGGATGAATTATGAGATCTATTTTCCAGTTACAGTGGTCATCTGGACTGCTTCAATCCACTTGGTGAAATACTTTGTGGTAGTGATAATGAACTTATGCCCATTTGAAGAGGAAGGATTAATTTTCCCTACCAAATCAAGTCCCCATTGATAGAAAGGCCAAGATGTGGTGAACGATTGTAGCTCATGTGCTGGTGCAAGGATAAGGTTGCCATGAATTTTACATTTAGGACATTTCTTAGCAAATTTATAGGACTCTCTTTTCATTATCGACCAGTAATGTCCCATTCTCAGAAGTTTCTTGGCGAGAGTAGGACCACTTGAATGCATACCACATATACCCTCCTGAAAATCATGTCAGGCAGAGTTAGATTCGTTATGATTGAGGCATCGAAGAAGAGTGTCATCTAGACCTCAATGGTACAGTGTGTCAGTGGTTAAGGTATAGCGGTTGGCTTGCTGAATGAAGTTGTATTTTTTGTTGCGAGATAGGTCGAAAGGGAGAGTGTTGTTTTTTAGATAATCATATCGTCCTGTATAGAGGGGAATCGGAATCGGTTAGGGCATAGATGACTTGGGATGCAGAATTGTTATAGGTCGGGGAAAACAATTGCTCTACCAAGAACTCGTAACGAATCTATTTATCTAGAATTTGTAGTAGTGAAGTGATAGAGGCCATTGCATTGGCAACTCTGTTGTCCAATCTTGGGATTTGCTCAAAGGTGATATGCACAAAGTATTTTTTGAAATCATCCACCATTCTCTTGTAATGCATTAGCTTATCATCCTTTTTCTGATAGTCATTGTTGATCTAGTTGATAACTAATTGAGAATCCCCATAGACTCTCAATTCTATGATTCTCCATTCCACAACCATTTTGATTCCTGTTACTAGGGCTTCATATTCAGCAATGTTGTTGGTGCATGGAAACATTAGTCTATAAGATCTTGGAATTGTGTGCCCCTTTAGAGTGATGAAAAGGATGCCAACACCTAATCCATGTTGTGTATAGGATCCATCAAAGTATAGGGTCCATTGCTTGGGGATGACAATGAGTACATCCATGTCTAGAAATTCCACTTGCAGTGGTTGTTGGTGTGGTAGTGGTGCTTCTATCAGTTGATCTGCAATTACCTGTCCTTTGATAGCCTGATGTTCTATGTACTAGATATCAAACTCACTCAGAATCATGACCCATTTAGCTAATCATCCTATGAGAGTTGCCTTGTTGAGTAGATACTTGAGAGGATCAATTTTTGCTACCAGCTTGATTGTGTGGGCTAACATATAGTGGCAAAACTTTTAAGAAGCAAACACCACTGCCAAGAAAGCCTTCTCAATGAATGTATAATTAAGTTCATATCTGTTCAAAGTCTTGCTAATGTAATAGATAGCCCATTCTTTGCCTGTTGGATCTTCTTATGCTAGCAGTGCCCCCAATGATACTTTTATTGTTAATATATAGAGAATGAGTGACTTGTCTTCTATCAGAGGTACCAAAATTGGTGGATTCATTAGATATTATTTGAGCTGGTGAAATGATTCCACACACTTGTCTTCCCATCTAAAAGGTATATTCTTATGAAGGAGATGATTGAATGGAAGACATTTATCTACCAGTTGAACGATGAATTATCTGATGGTTTGCAGTCGTCCCTGTAGAGATCTGGGTTGGCTAATATTTTTGGGAGGTGGCATTTCCATGATTGCCTGTACCTTTGCTAGATCTACTTTGATGCCCTTTTTTGATACAATGTAGCACAATAGTTTGTCGGATGTGATCCCAAAGACACACTTCTTAGGGTTTAGTCTGACCTTGAATTGCTCCAATCGTTGAAAGATTTTATCTAGTATGCCCAGGGGTTCTGCTCAGGTGAATGATTTAGATAGTAAATCATCCACATAATCCTCCATGAAAGTATGCATCATGTCGTGGAAGATTATTGTCATGGCTCTTTGATAATTTGCCCCAACATTTTTCAAGCCAAAAGGCATGTCGTTCCAACAATATGTTCCCCATGGATAGGTGAACGCAGTTTTATCTTGATCCTCTGGGGCTATTTTGATTTGATTATAGCCAGAGAAGTAATCCATTAATGATAACATTGCATGGCCCGTTGTTAGATCCATGATAATGTCAATGCTTGGCAAAGGAAAGTCATCCTTCAGACATGCTTTGTTGACATCCCTAAAGTCTGTGCATATTCTGATGCTTTTGTTGGGTTTTGAAACTGGTACAATGTTTGAGATCCATTCAACATAGTCTATAGATCGGATGAATCTGACATCTAATAACTTCTTTATTTCTGCTTTGACCAGTGATTCCACATGTGGATTCATCTTTCTTAGTTTCTGCTTGACTGGTTTAGCTCTAGGAGTGATGGATAGGTGATGCATGATTAGATTCAGATCTATCCCTGGCATGTCAACATAAGACCAAGCAAAATTGATTTTCTTTTCCTTGAAGAATTTGATAAAATCTAATTGATCTTCTTCTATGAGTGATTATGCCAAATGTATGGTTTTGACTGTTGCTTCAGTGTCAATGTTTATTGATTGAGTTGGATCAATCAATATTGGTGACCTTTCTTTATAATGTTCAGGAAGAGTGTCAAGTCTCCCATCTTTAGGTGCCTCAAAAAGGTTTTCACCTTCGGATACGTCCTTTATTTTTACTTTATTTATGATCTAATACTGCCATTGGCTGGTTTTCACCATTAGATCCATTGTTTATTTCATTTTTGCGATTGAGAGACTTGGCACTCCCCTGATTGCAGATATCGTTATTTTGTTCACTTGTGGAGCACATTTTCGAGTTGACTGAGCATAGGTATTAGACAATGGATTCATTGTTTGGGAATATTGATATATCATGATGTTCGGGTTCTTCCCAGTCAATGAGATTGGGATATATAAGCGGTAAGGAGTCTTTTGGTGGGTTAAGATCATCTATTGTAAGTGTCATGATGGAATCATCGTTATAGTTGTTTGGGATATTGGTGAGGTCTATGATATTTTTGAGGTCTTCAATGGTATTCTCTCTGATATTGCCTTGCTCGTACTGTCACTACTCATTCTCACTAGCCTCGTAGATATGTTGTGGTCCGATTTCAAGCGGTCAAGATTCTGAGCTTCGTTCCTCCTGAGAAATGGGTGTGTATGCGTGGATGGTATCCACCTCAATGTCTTCAGTAACGTCATAATAATTACCCCAATCATATTCATTGGAATCGGTTTTAGAATCACTGTCTCGGGTTACCTCACTGTATCTGATAGGTATGTTGTATGGTGAGAAAAGATCACTGATGATTGACACTAGTTTAGTAGTTTTTTCTGATTCGGGATCGGTGCTAGTTTGTACTCTTTGCATTTGTTCATACACCATTTCTTTTTTGTGAGTAAAAATTTCTTTAGGTTGTGGCTCAACCTTGGTTTGATCAATTTCTTGTACATGATGTACTTTCTTATGAGAAGCTTCCTCCTTTTGAATGGCAAGTTCTTCTTGGCACTTTTTGTTTTCTTGATGCTTTTGCTCCTTCCTCGTTGTTTCTGCTGCTTGGTGTAGTGCTTCTTGCCATGAGTCCTCATTATATTTTTTCTTTTCTCTCTACGGAGGTTTTTGCTAGTGATTCTAGTTCTCCCTAGGCAAAACATGTTGTTCATACCCAAGCCCTATTTTGTCTTTTGCAAATTGTGAAGGAATCTGCAGGGGTTCTATAATGCCTTCTTGGAGCTTGCCAATAGGTCCTTTTCCTTTGTATCATATTCGTTGCATGATCCGGAACCCATTTCCGTACTATTTTGTTGGTACGACTACTTCTATGGTAGCAGCTCTGACTTCATCTTCATCCTTGTATAGCTAGCTAAGGATATCTTTTTCTTCAAATTCATCAACCAATGTGCCCAGTTGGATAAATTTACCATCAAACTTGGTGATGGGTTGTGTTTCTTGATGTCTTGATGTGGAAGTTTGTCCATAAGATTTTGGTGACGTTGGCAATTTAGATAGACATAAGGGTTTAAAAGAATACTCCCCCATGCCTTGTCCTTGATTTTCATCTTTTGCTTGAAGTCTATGGATAGAGACTTGAGTTCTTGTTGATGATTGAATGCCGAGAAAGCTTGGGCCTCCCTGTTGTGTGGAACCAGGCTATCTTGAGCTGCCCCTATAGCATTGCAATACTGAAAAGGGTTATTATCTGTAGATATTGAAATTTCTTATCCGTTGTAGGGGAACTTGATACATTGATGATACGTGCAAGGCACTGCTTACATTTCATGGATCCATGGATGACTCAATAGTATATTGTATGTCAAGTATATGTCCAAGAATTGGCACATGGTGTCTCTTTGTACAGGACCTACCTAAATGGGTAGTATTACAGTTCCTTCGGATGACCTCTCTTTATCATCATAGTCTTTTATGGTGATTTTGTTTTTTGGATCAATAGACTGCTCAGAGAATCCCAATGTATGGATAAGCTTTAGAGTATAGATATTGAGACCAGCTCCTCCATCGATTAACACTCTTTTTACTTGATGTTTATAGACTAATAATTTGATATGGAGCAGGGTGTTATGCAGATGATTCAAGGAGACATCATCCTGTTCAGGAAAAGATATGTTGTGTGGTACCATCATATGGGCCACCATGACTTGGAATTGATAAATATCTAGATTATTTGGAATAGTTTTTTGATAAGTTCTTGTTTTAAGACATCCTTGTGTTTTGGCAAACGTTTGAGTAACTCAAGTATAAATATCTGAGTGGGGTTTCTCCATAGTTGATCGACTAAGTTATATCGAGTCTTGCGGAGAGTTGTCGATGTTGATGTGTTCCCTTTCAAGACATATTTTTGTGCTTTGGTTGTCATGTTTATCGACATATGTTCTTGCTTGTCTTTGATTTTTATGACATTTACTTGATTATCATATGTTGATATCTGATTGATAGTGTTTTCGTATATGTGATTAATACGAGCTCCTTTGGTATTATTTGATGTTGATGCTCCTCCTTTGTCGTAAGTTGGAAGAGGATATTTTAAGGCATCATGGTCATCATTTGTTTTATGACCATCAACTGTTAAATCTCCCTTGTCTATCATGTCCTAAACTATGTTATTCAACTTGATGCAATCATTTATTTTATGCCCTTTGTTTCGATGAAAATCACAATAATGTGGGTCATTCCACCAGGGTGGTTTGACTTGGGGTTCAAAGTTGCTTGTGGCTGGCAATGTGATGATCTTATTCACCAATAGTTCTCGAAACACTGATTCTAAGGTTTGTCCTTATGGCATGTATATGTGTTGATATGGGAAAGTATTAGTGTTGCCTCTCTGGTTTGTGTTGTTTCCTTGGTTGGTATTGTTGTTGCCTTGATGATTTTTGTTGATGTTTGATGTTGAAGCTCCTTGGTTGGTATTTTGATGATAAGTGTTAGTGCCTTGATTAGCACTCTTTTGATCATTATTGGATGGTGAGTTGCCTGATAAAGTCAACACTGGTTGTTTAGACTTCACATTGTTGGCATCAATTACCCCATCATTAACAATGTTTTTGTTCTGTGTCCAAAATCTGGATTTATCTAAATTATTGTTATTGTTTTGATTGTTAAAGGTGTTAGTGTTTGATGAATTAACACATTCCTTAGAGAACTTCAATGTTCCTTTCTTGATGGAAGCTTCCTCTACTTGGATACCATTTTCTCTCAATTTTGTAAAAGATGGTATGCGTTGGAGTTTGAGTTGATAACTCATCTCACTATTCAGATTGTCGATGAAGATTTCCATCTTTTCCTTTTCAGGCACATCTTAGGGATATCTCGAGACCATGCACCTCCATCGTTGCAGAAACACCATGAATGTTTCATTTCTCTTTTGCTTTGTGTTACACACATCTAGCATGGTGATTGCGTGTTGAATTTTATAGGAGTATTGTGTTATGAATTTGTTTACCAACTCATCAAATGATCTGATGAGAGGTGTAAGTTTAGACAACCACTCCATTGTTTTCCCTCCCAAACTTCTTGGGAATAATCTCATTAAGTATGTGTTGTCGTGAAAAAATTCTAAGCTCATGGAACAAAATTCCCGAACGTGATCACATGGATCACTCTTACCATTGTATTTATCGCACTTTGGTATATCTGAATTTGGGGGAAAAGGTACCATGTTCAATCTCCTATCAAAAGGATAAGGATAGATTTCGTCCAAGGATAAGGATTATTTTCTGAAAATGACCTGAAAACACGACATATAGAAGAGATAACAACTTGTCTATGCTAAACAAATAGTGTATGTTATTTTGAGGATGTTTTCAAATCCCCGATGTTTTCACTGGTTTGGATTACAAAGAAGACATGTCAAGCAAACTCTTTATTCAAAGGTCATCATCAATATCATAGCCCACTAGTCTCGATACTTTGTCAGCTCAAACAACCTTGTCACCCCCTAGGGGGTGCCCATTTTTTGCCTTTTGCCAGAAATTAACCCAAAGTGAATTGCTTCACAATTGGGTAGTTATCTTGGGAGATATATGGTGAGTGATCTTGGTGGCAGATTCTTTCCCACCTTTGCACTATGATATTGCCAATGTTTGGCAACTGGCTCAGTTCAAAGTTTCTAATTCTAAGGTTTGTAATCAAGATTTCATTTGGTCTTCACTGATAAACTCCCTCAGAAAGCTTCCCAGCCTTTAGAATAAAGGCTTAATGTATCTTAAAGATACTAGGGGAAGACTAATCATTGAGAAAAACCGTTGAAGGGGACTTTCGTCAGCCTCCACATTTGATTATAGTGGGTTGGAACACTTGGCGATAAAGTCATTTCCCACTTAGGTCATTCCCCTCTCACGGGCCATTAATGGCGCCCTAAGGGAAACTCGGGAGGGCAAGCCTTCTAAAGGATTTAAGTACTTGAAGTAAAAGAAAGCAGGAAAGAGTGGTTTGGTTTTTTGGTCACCCAATGAAGGGGAGATCATATACCTTCCACTTTCAAGACAAGGCAAACAATGTTATTTTTAACTTTCAAAGCAATGATTAACTAAGATCTATTTGGAGATGTTGCTCCAACAAGCATAGTGTTCTTTTTACCCCACAAAGCAGTTTGTTGTCTAACTAGGAAGTTGAAATCCTGGTCAACAAAAAGTAAGGCACGTTTACTTGAAATGGAAATCACTTTGCAAAATAAATAGAAAAATTGATTTTTATTTTAACTTTTGCAAGGAAATGAAAATTTGTTGTTCTTTTTATAGCCCAAATGAAGTGTTTTCCCTAATCTTGCAAGAAATTAAATGTGTTTGATTTTTTGTTCATTTTACCTTGCAATGAGATTCCTTTTTAAGTCCAAAAGAAAAATTGATTTGTTTTAAGCCCAAAAATAAAATGAGATTATTTTTAAACCGAAGGGAAACGAGTTCTTTTTAATCCAACTTGAAAAGCTAGAAAGAAATCAAAATTCCTAAATATAACTCCTCCATTCTACAAGAAATGATCAGTAACATGCAATAAAAGGAAGTTAGTGAAAAATCAAAACTTTAGGTGGGCTTACACAAGCCTAATTTTTCTAACTCTGTTAGAGAGTTTATTTTTCTCTGCCAGAGTTATGAGCTAAACTTCTACACAGATGTGCTACAAAATAGTATAAAAGTGCTAAAAGATGACTCCTACACGCTTCTCTGATGCCCGAATGTGCTACGTTGATACTTCTATGATATCAAAAATATTCCTAAATGTTATGATGATGTTCTAACAAAGAGAGGCTAAAATGATTAGTAAGTTAGACTATAATGTAGATGCATGGAAACTTGGATATATGAAAAATAAAGAATGAGAGCTCTATTTATAGGGAACGTTGTCACACGGCATGGCTCTACCCTGAACCAGTCAGTAGGCCGCATGACAATACTCCAAGATAGGGCAATGGATGGTTAAGAATAAATAATCTTAACAAGGGCTAGGATTGAGAGTTAATCAATCCATGTTCACAATTCTCACCAATGAAATGGTGACAATTGTCAACAAGGGGTTGCTTGAGAGGAGATGCAAGAAGCATTAAATCCTTGAGAAGATATGAAGGTTACCTTAGGAGGTAAGGGTTAAGGTTAGTTTAGGGTTATCCAATGGATAAAGATTTTACCCAAGGGGTAAAATCTTGTGCAAGGGTTAATAGGATAACCAAGGTTAAAGCCATGAATGCTTGATGAGACCCTTGAGTCAAAAGGATGGTTAAGTTAGAGGAAAGTCTCTAACCAAAGGTCAAAGATGAGGTAACCATAAATGGTTATGTAAGAGCCTTTAATGGTTTGGAAGACTTTTAGAGGTTAGCCATTTGAAGACACAAAGCCTTTAATGGTTATTGAAGACTTTGGAGGCCTTGAGAAGTGACTTCTCTTTGCTTAGGAATGTGACAATAATTAGGAGATGAATTTAGGCGAAATTGGAAGTGATTAGAACAATTTAGAAGGGGTTTACGAGGCAAGTGGGAGATGTAGGAAAATGCAAGTGGGGGGAAAAGGATTTTAATTAAAATAAAATTGCTTTATTTCAACTAAAATAGATGCAACTTGCATAAATACAAATGGGGGGTGTATATGGTGAAAATGGATAACAAATAACAACAATATTGAAAGACTAAAATGGATTCAACCACTAAACCCTAGCCTAACAATGAACAAAGATCCACCATAACATATGAAGATAACTTAAGACAATGCAAAATAACTCAAAATCATAAAGATTATACCATCACATGTCCAATAGGGTTTTGATCTCCATTCTTCCTATCTCCATTGATCTTGTTTGATATGCTTGCTCTCAGATTTTTGTATGCACAAGAGCTCAACAAAGAACGGAATGTGGTTGCAAGTAGGATCGTAGTGTAGCCAAGTACTCCAAAATCAGTCATTAGCATGTGTCATTAGGGTTTGACAATGAAGAAAGCATCTCCTTAAATAGAAGACACAATAAGAAATGGAGGGTTAAGATTGAGAGGTGTAAAAAGAGAGGTCGGCTAGGATTAGAGGGTAGGTAAAAGAAATAGCAAAATAATGAAAGAGGTAGGTAGTGTATGAATTAAGAGATGAATGACATGTGTCATGTGTAGAAAAAGATAATGAATTAATTAAATAAATAAAGATTTATTTAATTAATAGAAGAAGTGGGATCAATTAAATAAATAAGATATTTATTTAATTTAGGAAAGGGATAATTTAAATAAATAAATGTATTTATTTAAATGAGAAATAAGGCTAGAAGAGGATAAATGAATTAATTAAATAAATAAGGATTTATTTAATTAATAGAAGAATTAGGCTTAGATAATTAAATAAATAAAATATTTATTTAATTAGACTAGACAATTTTAGGTGTCTACATTTTGCCCCTCTTTGAGACAATGCGGCTTGTCGCGTTGTTTCAAAGAAGATAAGATGAACTGATACAAAGTTGCCCCAGTATGGGAATTATATGCCCCCTCGAGAGATTGGATAAAAATGTCTGAAAAGATTGCAGACAATCTCTCGATAAGAAAGATGGGATAGAATGGGTTGAGCGAATAAAGTGACAAAGTCACGGGATGAAGAATACTGACCCGGGAAATGAAGACGAGGGCAATCTATAAGATAGACCACGGGGGAAAATACATCCTCATTGTCATCTACACCCTTAGAAGATCATAGTGCAGAGCGAGAAAAGAGCAGCAGCAATCAGCAGCGATGACATCCATTCATAGATTCGACCATGTTCGCCGATTCCAGCGACTAGCCGATGCAGGAGAGCCGGTAAGTACCCGAAAACCTCCTCGTACTTTCACGCATTTCGAGTTTTGTCATAAATGCATGTTTAGTAGCAATAAATGCGCTAGGAATAGGGTAGTTGAAAAATGCAAAATCGCGCAACCACGTCTGTGTCAGTGCCAGGCACGTCTGTGTCCGACAGGCGCGTCTGTGTCGGGTCCAGGCGCGTCTGTGCCTGGAACCGCGTTTGTGCTGAATGCGGACGCGTTTGTGAAATGTAGAAGCGTCTGTGATTTGTAGGAGCGTTTATGTCATGTAGGGACGTCTGTGTTCCCTGGTCACGTTTGTGTTCAGAAAACGCGTCTGTGTTGCAGAAGCGCATTTATGCAGTCTATAAGCGCGTTTATGAGTGAAAAGTGCGTTTGTGTGTCTAAATGCATGGTTTTAGTCTTCTAGGTCAAATCGGCAGTTCTGTGATGAACATCCGTTGTCGATTGGATAAGCTGCTGAGAGGATACACTCAAGCAGGTCCTCTAGGAAGAGTAGAATAGATCAAGGCACTTTGTGATGAACAGGGAGCACCAAGATAGGTAGCACTTTGTGATGAACAGGGAGTGCGAATGTGAGTGACACTTTGTGATGAACAGGGAATGTCACACACGTAGTACTTTGTGATGAACAGGGAGCATTACTAGGGTAGATAGCAACACTTTGTGATGAACAGTGAGTGTGACTAGGAGAGATAACCAGATGCATTTAGGTAGCAAGTAGCATTTTGTGATAAACAGTGAATGCCACGATAACAGACAAAATTGATTGTGTGACTGCAGGAGTATTTGCCGATGTTAGAGTCACGGGAGAGATTCCCGTCGACTCAGAGACTGCGACCAGAGTTGTCAATTCAGGACATGATATCCATTGAGGAGATGGGTCTCACACATGTGCTCTATGTGCCTGAGTTTCGGGCAAACATGGGGTTGTTGACTGCGTTAGCTGAGAGATGGCACTCAGAGACGTGCACGTTTCACCTGCCGATGGGTGAGATGACAGTTACATTAGAGGATGTCTACAGGATTCTGCATATCCCTATTGATGGAGAGTTGATTCCCTATGACCGTGACGGTGACAGGGAGGCATTGAGACGGGTTTTCCAGGATCCCGGGTTGGAGATGCGAGCAGGTCATGTAGCCTGGGATACCATGACTGCCACAGGTTTAGCATTGCTGGCAGTTATTGGGGGAGCCATCAGTGGGTATTTGTGTCCAGACAGGGCCACACGAGGATTGGCAGTGGGCTGGGGAGGGGCATTGGAGACGCTGATGACAGAGCACACCAGGTATGCATGGGGGCCATGTGTCCTGGCACATTTGTATTATGAGCTGCATCAGTTTGTGTACCACGGATCAGTGGGTTTGGGCTGCGGCGTGACTCTCTTGCAGGTGTGGGCTTATGAGCACCTTCCCATCACATGACCCATTCATTTCAGAGGCAGAGGACAGAGACGGAGCTTCGTGCACTTGTACGACATGATTACTTCCCAGCCTCGGATTGGTAGATTGGAGCATTGGAGGCGCGTCATAGATGACATAGACATGGTCATCTGGAGGTTGTACCCGGGGTGCGAGGAGTGGGAGGACGACGCATTGGAGCTACCATATGTTTTCAGGAGTAGGTATCTGATGGGGCGGACGCCCTATATTCTGGAGAGGCAGCTTGTTGACAGGGTATGCAGGCAGTTTGGGCGGATCCAGCGGATGCCACGGGGCTCGGGCATGTATGCCCGTACGGTCAGAGATCAGGTGCAGTTTGGGCCGCTATTATCATATGATCAGGCGGTGACACAGCTAGCAGAGATGATGCCGATGCCATGGGACATGTGGCCAGAGGTAGATGATGCAGGGATGGACGCAGAGTACTCTGCGTATTGGGCAGAGCATCCGTTTCCCAGGTTGACAGATCCGGCAGAGCCACTGGAGGGAGAGGGTGGAGGAGATGATGATGATGGTGGAGGGGATGGAGGTAGGGGCCGGCGGAGGCGGAGGGGAGTGGTGGGAGAGAGGCGAGTAGCACCTCGGAGGGAGGGAGGACAGGAGAGAGCAGCTCCGATGGTGAGAGGACGGGGTGGACTGCCCCTACAGGTACCAGCAGCACAGGGTCCTAGACAAGGACCGAGACAGGTGCAAGGACAGGGACAGGTACAGGCACAGGTACCTATTCAGGCACCTAGACAGGTGCAGGCAGAGGCACAGGGACAGGCACCTGTAGAGGAGGAGCCACAGGCAAAGGCTGAGGGCGGAGATCCTGAGGAGGATGAGCTGTTGAGGCTGCGAGAGATCTGCCAGGGCCAGGCAGATGAGATTGAGGATTTGGTGCGGGAGAGAGATCACCTCAGGATCAGGGTCAGAGACACAGAGCGGGAGAGGGATCAGGCCATCCAGAGATATATTGAGGCCGAGACAGCTCTGAGGGAAGGGAGGCGGGCAGCAGAGGATGCAGGGGCAGGCTACGCATATGTCTTGCGAGCCGGAGAGGAGATCGCCTACTGGAGGGATCTATACTATGCAGCCGTGCCAGCAGATCAGCGGGCTAGGAGCTTCCATAGATCGTCGCGCACAGCGACGGCTACGGGAGGGAGTCGCAGGAGGCAGGCATCCAGCGGTGGGGTCATGGGGCCTCCACCACCACCAGAGAGACAGGGGGATCCTGGGGCGGGACCATCTACAGCTCAGACTCCGTCGAGGCCAGGCGGCTCCGAGGGAGGGAGTTCCTCATAGCTATAGTGGGCTCCCATTGTATCAGTATATGTATCACTTCTTGTATTGTAGACACCTGCGGGTGATTCTTTGTAGCCATATGATTCTTTTGACATCATTGTATCATGACACATTGTGATTATATATGAGAGATGATTCATTTTTGCGGCAGCTATATGCATGTGTACCTTATGTGATGAGATGCTTCTATGATGTATATGTTTTATGATATGGATGCTTATATGATGCAATGCAATATATTTTTGTTCTTTTATGTTGTATATGAGATGCATGATGCAAATGTGGATGTATGTAATGCAAATGAATATGATAATGCAAATGATTATTTACATAATGAAAATGTGAGATGTGCTAACATGTGTTATATGCAGGATGTGATGCAATTGTGATATCTATATGTATGTATGAAATGCTTATATGTGATAATGCAGGTGTAACTATATGAAATGCAAATGTTTTTGGTGTGTCATCATACTCAGTCATGTGATAGCGGGCTACGCGGACTCGAGAAGGACAATGGAAGTCAATCAAGAAAGGGGGATGGAAGACAGAAGATATGAACGTGAAAGAGCTTCTTGTGCGTTATCATCATTGAGCTTATTATGGCAAAATAGGTTATGACAATCGAGGCATTTGTTCGACCCAGAAAGTCATTGTACCTATTTGCATGGAGATAAGACAGTCACAAACAAGGAATGCCCCAGTTCATACTAGACTCACAGTGTCCTCATATCCTTGGACAAGTCATAGCATTACTAAAAGACAATCGACAGACAGCAAATGCAAATAGGTGACGATACCCCATCCTCGCCTTTCTAGTCAAAGACATCCTGGAGATAGAATCTCTAGTCAGAGACATCCTGGAAAAGCTAAAAGACATGTCACCAAAAGATAAAATCAAAAGAAAACCAAGACTCGACACCAACATCCACTGTATTCCTCAAGTTTAGTGTCTCTTGTCACTTGTTTAAGTCTTATTCGATTGTGGTCACAATGTTCACTTTCACAAAAAGGATAGATAGCACTGAACCATATGTTGTCTGAGTCTATTGAAAGCTTTGATTTGGTTGAAGCTCATTGTTGCTGCTGTGTCTCATTTGAAACTGACTGAATCCATGAAACTGATACTTTATTGTGGAGAAGATGGAACTTTATTGTGGACTGGCGATGCAGATGTTGCTTTATTGCGGATTGTGCGCGGATAGACTTGAAGGAAGCTGGAAGAAACTGTACTCCTCGAAACATGTGATGTTCTCAGTTCCACACCCAGTATTAGACGTAGGATTTGGATTAGCCACAGATAGGATCTGATTTATTATGGATGGAAAGGGAGTGAAAAGGGAGGGTTATGGATGACTAACCAATCTTAGGTAGATCAATAACAAGCCATGATGGAAATGGGTAAGTTTATTGTGAACGAATAGGTTGTGAGTGTGTGCAAAGTGAAAGGATGAAAGAGAATCCTGAAAGAGGGAGGAGCAAAGTCTCTACGCATGGCGCTGGTGACCTAGTTTTCACCATGGTACTTGCCCAGGGCGCCACCGAAGTAGTTTTCACTGTTGGACGAAATTATTTCTCTTTACTTTTTTTTTTTTCAATTTTTTTTTGTTGTCACAAGGCGCCTGTTTGCCAGGTTTTCACCAAGTAACGATTTTTTGTTTTTATAATTTTTTTGTATTTTTGAAATTTTTTTATTTTTTTTTGTATTTTTGCATTAGGATATTCCAAAGAGCTTATGTGTAGAATCTGCGAAGGTGCATGCTGTTGATAGGATCCTCCAAGGGTTCACCTTCTGTAGTTGAGAGCTGATATGCCCCAGATCCATATATTGCTGTGATGATGTAAGGACCAAGCCAGTTGGGTTCAAATTTGCCCTTCTTATCTCTGTCTTGCTGATTCTTGGGGTTCTCTCTGACGACTAAGTCAACTACCTCAAATGTGCGAGGCTTGACCTTGTGATTGTAACTGTGACTCATTCTTTGTTGGTAAGCCTTGAGATGATTAAAAGCAGTGTGTCGTCGTTCCTCCAGCAGTTCTAGTTCTTGTAAGCGAGAGACCTTGTAGTCTTCATCGTTGATTATGTTTCTCAAGGAGACCCGTAAAGAAGGTAACTCGACCTCAATAGGCAAGATGGCTTCAGCGCCGTAGACAAGTGAGTAGGGTGTAGCTCCTGTAGGTGTGCGGAAACTGGTACGATAGGCCCAAAGTGCGGGATTGAGTTGGACATGCCAGTTACGGCTAGCGTCGTCGACTGTCTTTTTAAGGATTTTGAGAATTGTTTTATTAGACGCCTCAGCTTGGCCATTACCTTGGGGGTAGTATGGTGTGGAGAAATGGTGAGAGATATGGAAGCGCTCACAGAGTTCACGAACATCCTGATTTTTGAAGGGACGCCCGTTATCAGTAATAATGGAAGTAGGAATCTTGTATCGGCAAATGATGTAGTTCAGGATGAAAGTAGCGATTTGTTTCCCAGTAACTTGTGTGAGAGGCACGGCTTCAATCCACTTTGTGAAATATTCTGTGGCTGTGATAATGAATTTATGTCCATTGGAAGAAGGAGGGTGAATCTTGCCTATGAGATCGAGTCCCACTGACAAAAGGGCCAAGGAGATGCAAGTGGCTGTAGTTCCTGTGTTGGTGCATGTATAAGGTCTCCATGAATTTGACACTGCTTACACTTTTTGACAAACTGATATGCATCTTTTTCCATAGTAGGCCAGTAGTATCCAGTCCTGATGAGTTTCTTGGCCAAGGTAGGACCACTAGTATGCGGACCACATATCCCTTCGTGCACTTCTCGTAATGCAATCTGAGCTTCGTCACTCTCTAAACATCTAAGGAGGGTGCCATCTAGACCTCGTCGGTATAGGATATCAACTAAAATGACGTATCGAGAGGATTGGCGAATGAAAGTGCGGCGTTGGTTGTTCGATAGATCGGGAGGTAAGATATTGTCGCGAAGGTATGTGAATATGGAACCATATAACTGGGATTCAGGACCAACAACACATATCATTTTCGTAGGAGTGATCTCATATGAAGGAATCAGCAGGTTGTCTACCAGGAACTCATAGCAGGTCTCATTTTGCGGTAGATCAATGAGCGAAGCAATTGTAGCCATGGCATCAGCAACACGATTCTGTTCTCTTGGTATCTGCTCAAACTCTATCTTTGCAAAGTGTTGTTTCAGATCATCTACCAGTTGTTTGTAAGGCATTAGCTTTTCATCTTTTGTTTGATAATCATCAGTTACTTGACGGATGACCAGTTGAGAATCCCCAAAAACATGAAGCTCTTGGATCTTCCACTGAACTGCAATTCTTAGCCCAGTTGTTAATGCCTCGTATTCCGCTATATTGTTGGTGCAAGGAAATGATAAGCAGTATGACTTTGGTATAGAATCGCCTTGAGGAGTTATAAAGAGTATACCCACTCCTGCCCCATGCTGTGTGTATGAGCCGTCAAAGTATAGTTGCCATGGCTTTGTAGGTGATATTGTTAGAATGGACTCATCTGGAAATTCTGACTGTAGAGGAACATCATCTATCATGGGAGCATCTGCCAATTGATCTGCAATTGCTTGTCCTTTTATATCTTTTCTGTCCACGTATTCAATGTCGAATTCACTCAAGATCATTACCCACTTGGCTAGCCGCCCAGTAAGTGTAGCTTTGTTGAGAAGATATTTTAGTGGATCAATTCTGGCAATCAACTTAGTCTTGTGAGTGAGCATATAATGTCATAATTTTTGTGAAGCGAAGACCACAGCGAGACATGCACGCTCAATTGGTGTATAGTTCAGCTCATATCCCACCAATGTGCGACTGATATAGTAGACTGCTTTTTCCTTGCCGTCAGGTATTTGTTGTGCTAGGAGTGCCCCCAGTGCTGTTGGAGTAGCTGATATGTAAAGTAGCAATGGTTGATCTGGAATTGGTGGCATCAAAACTGGCGGGTTCAAAAGATAGTCTTTAAGGGCCTGAAAAGCCTGTTGACAGTTCTCATCCCATTTGAACTTGATGTTTTTGTGTAGCAGGTGCTGGAAAGGATTACACTTATCTGCAAGTTGTGCTATGAATCTTCGTATGGACTGGACTCTCCCTTGTAAAGACCGAAGTTGACTGATATTCTTGGGTGGCGGCATGTGCAAGATAGCCTTGACTTTTGCTGGATCAGCTTCTATTCCTCTTTTAGACACAATGAATCCTAGGAGCTTCCCGGAGGTTACTCCAAAGACACATTTCTTAAGATTTAGCCTTACCTTGTACTTTTCCAACCGATCAAAAGCAACTGAAAGTATGTCCAAGTGTGTATTTCTGTCTATTGATTTAACCAAAAGATCGTCAACATAATCTTCCACGGTTATGTGCATGAGATCATGGAAGATAGTAGTCATAGCTCGTTGATACGTGGCACCTGCATTTTTCAGCCCAAAGGGCATGACATTCCAGCAGAAGGTTCCCCATGGACAAGTGAATGATGTTTTATGTTGATCTTCGGGTGCTATCCTGATTTGATTATATCCAGAAAATCCGTCCATTAAGGATAACATCTCATGGCCTGCTGTGAGATCAACAATTAAATCAATGTTTAGTAATGGGAAATCATCCTTTGGACAAGCCTTGTTGATATCCCTGAAGTCTGTACATATTCGGATGCTGCGATCTGGTTTGCTAACAGGTACTAAGTTGGAAATCCATTCGGGATAATCAATTGGACGTATGAATCCGACATCCAGTAATTTCTCCAGCTCTGCCTTGACTAATAATGCCACTTGTGGATGCATTTTCCTCAATTTCTGCTTTACTGGTTTTGCCCCCAGTTTGACTGTTAAATGATGCATTACTAAATCCGGGTCTAGTCCAGGCATATCAGCATAAGACCATGCGAAGTTGACTTGTCGTTCCTTAAAGAAGCTTATGAATCTTGCTTTCTCGGCCTCTGTCAATGATTGAGCCAAAAATATGTTATGTGGAACCTCTGTTGTACCAATGTTTGTCTTTATAGTCTCCTCTACCAACATGGATGATTTTTCCTCGTATGATGCTGGGAGAATGTCAAGCCTTCCGTCTTCGGGCGCCTCAGAGAGGTTTTCACCCTCAGATACGTCCTTTCTTTTTACTTTTTTAGAGTCAGATAGCGCCACAGTGTGGTTTTTGCCATAAGACCCTTGTTTTGTTTTTATTTTCACATTTTTGCGACTAGAAGGCCCGACACCCTCACCAAAGTATGCCATGTTACTAAGCTCTATGGTGTATCCTGCTTTATGGTCTCCAGGAGGAAGATCATCACGAATGCCAAGATAATCAACAATAGCTTCATCATTTTGAAATGTATCAAACTGTGCTGGTCCGTCATGATCCCAGTCAATGAGTTGGGGGTGAACGAGGGGAAGGTCTTTAGTGTTTTTAGAGTCCGCAAGGCTAATAGTGAAGATGTGGTTATATTCAGGTATGTCCAGATAGTCATCGAGGTCGTCAATGGCACTCTCCTCATCAGTTTCGATCATGAGTGAGTCCAAATTATCATCACTAGTAGCACCCTCAGGGACAGGTGTCCTCATCCTATGTGATCTTGACCTAGGGCCTTGAAACGTCGACTGTGCGGGATCCTTATGGGTCGGTTCTTGACCAACTCTGAATTTCTTGTAAAACTCCTCCTCCTCTGTAGGTTCCTCTGGCTCTCTAAATGTCTCGTTGAGCTCATAGTCGCTGGAGGATTTGTCTGAACCCCATTCCCATTCATTGGAATCTGTAGAATAGTCATCTTCTTGTTGAACTTCAGCCACTTTGACCCGCCATATCTGTTTTGTTCTTTTATTGTGAATCTTGGGATTTAGAAAACCAAGCCCCTTGGAGCGTTCCCTTCTTGTAGTTAGCTCAGGTTGTAAAGGCTCCATGACACCTTCTTTGCGTAGTCCAAGAGGACTTTTTCCATCATACCCGAATCTTTGCAGAATTTTGAAACCTTTGCCATAGTTCTCACAGGGTATTATAATTTGATCATGTGTATCCTCTTCAGCGTCCTTATATAGAATTTTATATAAATTTTCTTCCTCTAGTTCGCCCCATTTTTGAAAGATGGTAGGATCCCATTTGAGTAGCATGAGGGAGATTTGCTTATTAGGATGTGGCCTCCCATATTCCTTGGGGGAGTTCATGACTTGTCGTAAGAACATTGTTTGATTCAGAGTGTATTCTCCCATGCCTTTGTCTTGAAACTTGGCTCTAAGTTCACCTTGTTTGGATGTCGAGGGCTTTAATGACTCAAGATCAATATATGCTGAAGAAGGAGTAGCCTCACGATTGCTGGGAATGATAGTCTCAGTATGTGATCTCAAGTTATTGCAATATATGAATGGATTTGGATCACCATTGACCGTTACCTCGACTCCATTATGAGGAAACTTAATGCATTGGTGGTATGTTGATGGGACTGCCCTCATTTCATGAATCCACGGACGTCCTAGCAATATGTTATACATGAGGTCTAGATCCAGGACTTGACAAACCACGTCTTTTGTGACTGGCCCTATTCTTAGTGGTAAGATGACCGTGCCCTTGGACGAACGCTCTTCATCATCATAAGCCTTAATAGTGATTTGGTTTGTAGAATTCACAGCTTTGTCAGAATATCCCAATTGTCTGATGGTGCTCAATGTACAAATATTAAGACCTGCTCCTCCATCTATCAGGACTCGTTTTATTCGGTGTTTATGTATGAAGGCTTCAATGTGTAGAGGTGCATTATGAGGCTGACTTATGGAGGCATCATCGGCTTCTGTGAATGTGAGGGAGTGTGGAACAGATAAGTATCCCACCATGGCTTGAAACTGGTCCACGTTCAGATCAGTAGGGACAACAGTATCTCTCAAGGTTTTATCAAGGATAGCTTTATGTGCAGGAGATATACGTAAGAGCTCAAGAATAGAGATGAGTGCGGGTGTTTTCCCTAATTGCTCTACAAGGTCGTACTCAGGCTTGGTAGATGAAAGATTGGTATTCTTGGTAGAGGCACCTGGCAATGTGATCTTACCTCGACGGGTTGTAACATGACATTCAGAGGTAGATGCGGACGAAGATCCCACACCTTTTAGGACAATTTTGGGTCTTTGAGAAGGATTCTCAGGCTTTTTGTTTTTGATAGTAATGGTAGAAATATGATTGTCCATTGAGATGTGATTAATAGTGGAATCATAATTGTAAGATGCTCTAGTGTAATTGGCTTGATCATCTGTGACTTTGCCTTTTCCCTTGTCATGTTTTGGGAATGGTTCCTTAAACACCTCATGCTCTTGGTTAGATGAATGTCCCTCAATCTCAATATCTCCTCTGTCAATGAGATCTTGTACAATGTTTTTCAATCGATGGCAATTACTTGTCTTATGACCCTTGCTCTTATGAAATTCGCAAAATTCATCATCATTCCACCAATTCGGTTTTACCTTTGGTTCATATGGAGGAAAATCTGGGACTGTGATCACTTTGTTTGCTACAAGCTTTTTGAATACTGATTCAAGTGGTTCTCCCAATGGAGTATACTTCCTTCATGGTTTAGCAGCCGTTTGATTGTTTACTTGATTGTTGGTAGAATTTGAACCAGAAAAGACGAACTTTGGTCTCACTGTATTGGCATCAACAACACCATCATTAACCGTGTTCTTGTTCTTGTTCCAAAATTTTGGTTTGTCCTTTCCTTTGAAGTCCTCTTTGTTTTCTTTGAATAGCTTGATAACTCCTTGTTCAATTAAGACTTTTTCTGTTGCTAGGCCCTTTTCAATGACATCCTTGAATGTAGACAAACAAGCTTTTCTGAGATCATAGCCAATAGTTTTATTAACGTTTTGTGTGAACATCTCCACCATTTGTTTTTGCGGGATCTCACAAGAGCATCTGCTAGCTAAGTTTCTCCATCTCTGTAAAAATGTTGCGAAAGATTCTCCTTCCTTTTGTTTCGTATTGCACAAGGTAGTAACTGAGACATCTGTTTCAATGTTGTAAGAGAAATGCTGAATGAATGCCTCTGCTAAGTCGCCCCATGACTTAATACCGGGAGGTAATTGAGAAAACCATTCCATCGCTTGATCTCCTAAGCTCTGTGGGAACAACCTCATTAAGTATGTTTCTTCTACGACTACCTCAATGCAAGCTGTGAAGAATTGTCTTATATGTGCCTTGGGGTCTCCTCTCCCTCTATATTTGTCAAATTTTGGTGTTACAAAGTGCGGAGGAAACGGAGGCATTGGAATGCTCTTATCGAAGGGATAAGGGCATATATCTCTCATAGTATATGTGGGTTTTGATGTGCCCATGTCTTCCACTTTCTTTTGTAGATCTCTAATTTGTTGCTCCAAATTATTTTTGGGAGGAGATGGATTTCTTGTAGCATATCCCATGTTTGAAACACCCATTTGAGGAGGAGCTTGCTGCATATATGGATGATACTGATCGTAGACATGTCCATATGGAGGTCTATATTGTTGCGACATATATGGAGCACTTGGCATAACTTCTTGTTGAGGGACCCCATATCTGTTTTGCGTATATAAACCATATTCAATAGGCCTTTCATTTTCCATTGTGTTGCCCCCAATTTTGACATGAGGTCTCCTTGTGTCAAAATTTTGAGGATGTCCTTGTGTATCCACTTGTCTTAATTGACCCATATCTTGAGCATGTGTTTGAGCATAAGGCCTCCATGATGGTCTTTGAGTGTAAGTATCATATATTTGAGCTTGTGTATGTGGTATTGCTGGTTTTTGAAGCAAAACTGATGGTGACTCCGGCATCATATTATTTGGTCCACTATTTGGTCTCCTTTGATCCATGTTAGGTTGAGTTTGTTGTGAAGGTCTACTTTCCATAAGTTGAGATAAGTCAAAATCATGCGGTATTTTGGCTCCACTTTGTGCCATCATGTTTAGAAAATATTGACGATCTCTCCTCATTATCTCTTCAACCAATCTATTGAATTGAGGGTCCATTATAGATTCTTGTATTTCTGCTGATAGTATTGAAGAATTGTCCACTGTGTCATTGTGTGTAGCATTGTTTATAGTGTTTGCGCTTTCCACATTTGGATTGTGTCTATAAACATTCATGTCTAGTAATGTAGTGTGCTCAGGATTGTAGAATACATCATTGTCATACTCATAAGAACTCATGTTTACGGATTCTTGAGCTTCTTTAGCTATTCTCTTAGATTTTTGAAGGCGGGTTTCAACCATGAACTAGGTGTTAGACCAATATGTGAGAGACTAGACGAAAATGACAAGAGTATGGAAGACCAAGAGTTGTATGGAGTGTAAATGAATCTTGAGGTGTACTTGTAATGTCCAAAGTGTAAGACCAAGTATGTAAGTAGTAGAGTAGGTGTGACTTCCAAAGAGAGGATAGTTTCTCTTGATGAGGTAAGCTGACCTTGACTCTAAGTAAGACCAAATGAGACCCAAAGGTAAGAAACCTTGATGAGGGACCACTCAGCAAAGTGTAGTTGTATGTAGTGTGTTGACCAAGTATGATGAGGACAAGCAAGTGACCTTTTGACTCAAGTTTAAACAATTGTGAATGTAAAATGAGGTATGAAGCAATGATGGACTGTGTAAGACCTTAGAACAGGCTGAATGCTAGATTAAACCTGAAGAGACAACCTAGGAAGCTCAAGTATGCCGAAACTGATTTTCTTTGTTTGCTTGACTGTTAAAGTTTTCAAATCCTGACACAGACGCCTCTGTATACTTCATAGACGCGGTTTTAAGACACAGATGCTACTCTATTTGACGCAGACGCTGTTAAAAACACAGACGCTATTCTGTACTTCACAGACGCGCTTATCCGACACAGATGCGGTTTGAACAGACACAGACGCGTTTCTGTAACCTTAGTGTAATTTTTCCTATCTCTGAAGTTGTTTTGTTGTGACCAAATCTGATTTTTCGACTGTTTTTCGTGACAAGAGGACACAGTGTTGATGACTCAATGTTTGCAGACTGTTTAGACTCCAAAAAGTGTGTTGTTTGATGTAAAAAGTTTTTGCATACACTTGAAGACACAAAAGACACAATGTTTTGTTGTTTTGTCTTGAATGTTTGAGTGTTTAGCATAAGACAAGCACAAATCTTAGGGCTGGCCAAGACAATAGTTGTTGATCCCACATAGGGTTTTACCCCCGAGGCTACGCTATTCAGAGCGGATACTTAGATGCTTGACCTCACTGGCTCCACCCTCGGCACTCACTTCTCGGGTCAGCCAAGCATCAGTCCCCATGAAAACTCCCCATGGCGAACTTTGTATCTCTACTAAGAACCGTATGTGTGTGGGCCGCTACCAGAGGTCCGACCTCCTGCCTCAACAACTAGAAGGATTTGGGCATCTAAAACAAAGAGGTGCTAGTAAGGGCATCCGCTCGTGTGGCCATACATGCGGCACTTTCAGCTCTGTAAATACAGAAGGCTCCCAGCCGGTAGGGGTTACGCCCTACAAATGATCAAATAAATTTGATCAAACGGGTTTATGGGGAGACATAGTGTCGGTATGAACTAATCAGCACACGTTATCCATAGTTTTCACCATGAATACATTTGATTATAGTGGTTTGGATGAGGTGGGTTTTCCTCGCTACCACTTGGGTCGTTCTCTTTTCACTAGTAGTCTTAATGACCACACGGGAAGACAGGCCCTCTAAAGAGTAAACAAAAAGAGCCTATTGCTCAAGACACAAAAGACAATGATTCAATTTTAGTGCACCAATTGAAGTGTTTGCTAAGCTATGAAACAAGGCACACAATAAAAATTACAAAACCCTAGCTAAGGCCCTGCAACAAAATTGTTAGTAGTTTGGGTTGTTTCAAATGATAACCCCTTCCTGCAAGCACACAAGTTAGGTAAATTTTAAAAAACCCAAAAAGACTTTGTGAAAAGGGGCCTTCAACAAAACGTATTTAGCCTCCAAAGCAAGCTGCACACAACCAGGTTAGCTAGATCTGCAAGGGTTAGCCGAAAATAAACCAGATCTGAAACCCTAAGTACAAAATCTGAAAACCCGAATCGAAGGAACTTGAAAAAGTTGCAAAACAGAAAGCACAGATGCCTTTATACCAGACACAGACGCGTCTGAACTACACAGACGCGGTTCTGTAGCTCATAGACGCGATCAGAGACCACAGACGCCTCTCCCTAACGCAGACGCGATAAGATCAGTCACAGACGTGGTTAAAATTCTCAGACGCGATTCCAGAAACCTGCAAAAATAAAAATCTGGCAAAAACACAGGCGCGATTCACGATATCACAGACGCTTCTGAAACACAAAAACGTGATCCAAACACTCGTAAACGCGGAAAAAAACCTAAAATGTCATCGAAATCGTCCGATCTGCAACTTCAAAAATGCAAAATCTGCAACAAAAATGTTAAATGCAAAGGGACAAGAGTCCCACCGGGCGTGCCAAAATGTATATGGTGAAAATGGATAACAAATAACAACAATATTGAAAGACTAAAATGGATTCAACCACTAAACCCTAGCCTAACAATGAACAAAGATCCACCATAACATATGAAGATAACCTAAGACAATGCAAAATAACTCAAAATCATAAAGATTATACCATCACATGTCCAATAGGGTTTTGATCTCCATTCTTCCTATCTCCATTGATCTTGTTTGATATGCTTGCTCTCAGATTTTTGTATGCACAAGAGCTCAACAAAGAACGGAATGTGGTTGCAAGTAGGATCGTAATGTAGCCAAGTACTCCAAAATCAGTCATTAGCATGTGTCATTAGGGTTTGACAATGAAGAAAGCATCTCCTTAAATAGAAGACACAATAAGAAATGGAGGGTTAAGATTGAGAGGTGTAAAAAGAGAGGTCGGCTAGGATTAGAGGGTAGGTAAAAGAAATAGCAAAATAATGAAAGAGGTAGGTAGTGTATGAATTAAGAGATGAATGACATGTGTCATGTGTAGAAAAAGATAATGAATTAATTAAATAAATAAAGATTTATTTAATTAATAGAAGAAGTGGGATCAATTAAATAAATAAGATATTTATTTAATTTAGGAAAGGGATAATTTAAATAAATAAATGTATTTATTTAAATGAGAAATAAGGCTAGAAGAGGATAAATGAATTAATTAAATAAATAAGGATTTATTTAATTAATAGAAGAATTAGGCTTAGATAATTAAATAAATAAAATATTTATTTAATTAGACTAGACAATTTTAGGTGTCTACAGGAGGATTTAATAAATAAATTAGATTTATTTATTTGTAAGGATCAATTTAATTAAATGTAAATATAATTAAAAAGGGAGAAAGGGGAATTAATTAAATAAAGTGATTTATTTAATTAAAAGCTAGAAAAGATTTAGGTGAATTTAATTAAATAAATTGAGTAATTCATTTAATCAAATAGATGAATGTGAAGAAAATAATTAAATTTAATTTAATTAATAGGGGGAATGGGGTTAAAATAAATATTAAATGTTTATTTAAGAAAGTGGTCAGATTTATATTTCTACATTTATAAATTCCTACTTTCACATGCATAAGGATCCATGGATTTCAATCTAAACCTTACAGGCTTCCTAGGTATCCTATAGACAAAATTATATTACTTGAGGTGGTGAGACAACTTCTGGAGTTTGATTCTATACAAAAAGGCAAACATAGATCAGGGATGACATTTCCTATTTCGGTAGGGAAGACAACCATTCCGCCACTGCAGCTAACATAGTTATTGAAGAACTTGCATTTTATCGCCTTGTGACGTATAAGAGAAGAGAAATATTTGATCCTCATAAAAAAAGTTGGAAGGATCGAGGGAGATAAGTTCATACACAAAGTAGACGTAAAAGATTATTGGGCCAATCTAATGGACGAGCAAGCAGTGAAAAGAAGAATGTGGTCCAAAATGTCCTTGGATTTCATGAGGAAGTGTGAACTTTTCCTCACTCCTGATCAAATATTAGATGACAAGGATCATATGCATCCAAAATGTGAAAATGAAATGAAGAAGATGATTTTATTGCCTAATTGGTCAGAACTAGAAGTGATAGATTTGAGTGTATTGATGAGAGAAGTCTTGAGTTTCTCCTGAGGATGGGTAGATAGTTAGATGAACAAGTTAGTGGACATGGGCATTATTTTCACATATGAAAAGATGAAATGAGAGGAATCCTCTTCCGAAGATGATCAAAGAACTATCAACAACATAAGGATTCATGCAGATGAGGAGAGTTAAGCTCCCAAATGAAGGATGAACACAACAAGAGAAGTCAAGGCTAGAGGGAAGAAGATTGAGGAGGTTAAGAAGAAGAAGAAGCAAGAGATTATCATTCCTTCACCTCCCCTTAGTGTCTCATCAACCAAGGAAATTGAAGTGCTAGATCAGAATAAGAAGATTGAACAATGTTCCAACATAGTGATATTACCATAGAATGTTCAAGACTTATATGCCACCGCTACATCTGCTCCACCTAATGAAGATGATCAATCAGGATCTCCTATTGTCCTTTTTTGAGATTAGTTTGGGGAAAAATGTATATGATTTGAATAAGGACAATCCTAATGATGATGATGATGTTATCTCGACATTGAGAGAGCTTGATCGAGAGATGTGTCTCGATGATGGTATGGAGATGGCTGCTATTCCTGATTGGTTGATGAAGAGTATGGATAAAAGTAAGGAAATGGTAGAGGCGTAGCCAATTGATGACACTAATGACTACTTATCCAGGAGCAACAAGTAAAAAGAACTAAAGAAGGCTAGGATTTTGTCACGTATAACTAGAGATGAGACAGGAATGTGGGTTGCATAGGTAGTTGTTCCTATTGGAGATGTGATAAAGGATGTTGCTACTCCCATTGATTTCCAAATTACTTTATTTTCCCTTGGTCATGCTACAAAGGAGTAGGAATTCCAGGAAGTTGGTGATACTATCTGATAACACAATAATGAACAGTGAGTACCAAATTGGTACTGAGAGGGGGGGTGAATCAGTACAGGCTCAAAAACTTTTCCTGAACCGGTTTGATTGCAGACTGTAAACTACTGGCAATCCCTAATACTGGTCCAAACTAGATTACTATCGGTTAAACACAGTGCAACTATAAAAGACATGAACCGGTCAATCTTCTTAGCTTTCCATACAACCTACTCCCTCATTTCCACTTTGTCCTTATGCATAAACATATAATCTATCTTCAGAAATATAATAACTTGCTAGATCAACATGATTCACCACTTGACAGAAAACAACAAAGCATCACATCACATATGACACACATATTTTTCACGTGGAAACCCAACTGGGAAAAAACATGGTGGGGATGAATACCCACAATCTATTTTTGAACTCTTTAGAAGTCTGCTCTGGTAGAAGCTTAGTCCGGTTAAAGACTGTTACAACAGGTTCTATTAGGAATTGATACTGTTAGAGATCACCCGGTTAAGGGATGACTAGAATACCTGGTTAAGGGTTAAACCCTGTTAGAGGTTACCTTGTTAAAGGATTTTATGAACTCAATGGCTTTGAGTCACCCTGTTAAAGGATTTACAACAAGCTGGTTAAAGCTACCCTGTTAAGGGATTTTCCAACTGTTGAAGTGATTAGAGATCAACAAGTATTACAATGATTTGGTAATAGCACTCAATGCCAATGTAGATCCGCTTTAGTTCCTTCTGCACACATACTATGTAGGTATCAATCCTCTCAACTGGTCTAGCAAGAATCGCGTATCTCTACACATAGATACACACACAACATTTGCCAACAACCTCAGCATGAAACACCACATCGACCTTATAGGAAACATATAGGTTGGTAGCATAAACCCTAAACCCTAAACACTTAGGTTGAGAAATTTAGTCGGTTCAATCCTGACCATTGAACACTTTGCATTTGAATACAATGATCTTGAACATATCTCAAGACATTCTCCATTGTTCGTTCTTCGTTGCTTCTTCGAGGTGATAACCCATCACGCGTTCTCCACCATTTGCAGAGACTTCGCACATTCCTGAGGTAGATAGGATCAATCTCCTTCATGCAAGATCCTTCACGTGCATGAGGCTGTCGTGGTAGCACGATCTGATCTCCATTACAATGCTAACTCATCACACAATGCCATCGGTTGAAACACACAGGCTTGAAACACTTCAATTGGAAACCTTGAAGCTGAGACTACCAACTGGTAGTTATGCCATATGAACCCCAGATACAAAACATTCCATATACCAGTTCTCGTTTCGACATATCGGTTCCAGTTTACAACATCATACCAGTTCACTTGGACAAGCATACTGTATATGGTGAAAATGGATACAACAATAATTGAAAGACTAAATGAATTCAACCACAAAACCTTAGCCTAACAATAAAAAAGATCCACCATAACATATGAAGATTACCTATGACAATGCAAATCAATTGAAATCACAAAGATTATACCATCACATGTACAATAGGGTTTGGATCTCCATTGATCTTGCTTGATATATTTTCTCTTAGATTTTATGTGTGCACAAGAGCTCAACAAAGAATGAAAATGTGGTTGCAAGTAGGATTGCATATGAAAGATTGAATGCTAGGTTGCTTCAATACAATGCATAGGATGTGTGTAGATTGATTGATTAGGATGCATAGATTGATTAGAATGTATATGTCCAGAGGTTGAAATGCATAGAATCTGTAGTGTTGATAATGAAGGAAGCATCTCCTTATATAGAAGACACTATAAGAAATGGAGGGATAAGATTGAGAGGTGTAAAAGATAAATGGTTGGATATGATTAGAGGGTAGGTAAAAGAAATAATAAAATTATGAGAGGGTAGGTAGTGTATGAATTAAGAGATGAATGACATGTGTCATAGGTAGAAAAGGCTAATGAATTAATTAAATAAATAAAGATTTATTTAATTAATAGAAGAAGAGGGATCAATTAAATAAATAAGATATTTATTTAATTCAGGAAAAGGATAATTTAAATAAATAAATGTATTTATTCAAATGAGAAATAAGGCTAGAAGAGGATAAATGAATTAATTAAATAAATAAAGATTTATTTAATTAATAGAAGAATTAGGCTTAGATAATTAAATAAATAAAAATATTTATTTAATTAGACATGACAATTTTAGATGTCTACATTTTGCCCCTCTTTGAGACAATGCAGCTTGTCGCGTTGTTTCAAAGAAGTAATATAAACTAATACAAAGTTGCCCCAAGATGGGAATGATATGCCCCCTTGAGAGATTGGATGAAAATGTCTGAAAAGATCGCAGACAATCTCTCGATAAGAAAGAAAGGGTAGAATGGACTGACCAGATAGGATATAGTGACAAAGTCACAGGATAAAGAAGACTGACTCGGGAGATTAGGGCTAGGGTAGTCTATAAGATAGACTACGAGGGAAAATATCCTCATTGTCATCCACACATCCAAGAGATCAGAGTGCAGAAAGAGAAGAGAGCAGTCAACAGTGATGGCATTGGTGCATAGATTTGATCGCGTTCGTCGATTTCAGAGGCCAGCAGATATAGGAGAGCCGGTAAGTACCACAAAATCTCCTTGTACTTTGCCACATTAATTATTGTCATTAATGCATGCTAGGTAGTGTAATAAATTTGCTTTAGGTAGGTTGCAAAAAAAATTGTCAAGCGGGAGGAAAAACATTAAGGCACATCTGTGTCATGAATGCGTGTTTATGTCTTTAAGGTCGAATCGATAGTTCTATGATGAACATATGCCATCAATTAGATAAGCTGCTGAGAGGATACACTCAAGAAGGTCCTCTAGGGAAGACTAGAATAACAGATAGGGCTAGGATTGACAATTCTGTGATAGAACATACGTTGCCAATTAGGAAACTACTCAAGAGGATACACTCAAGAAGAGGCCCTAGGATAGGATAGATCAAGGCACTTTGTGATGAACAGTGAGTACCAAGACATAGTACTTTGTGATGAACAAGGAGTACTAATAAAAGCAACACTTTGTGATGAACAATGAGTGCAAATATGAGCGACATTTTGTGATGAACAGGGAATGCCACTTTAATTGACATAGCTGATTCGCTTGACTGCGGGAATACCTACCTATGCTGGAGTCGCGGGAGAGATTCCCATCGACTCAGATTTTATGACTAGAGCTAACATTTGAGGACAGAGCAGCCATTGAGGTTATGGGTTTGCGATTCATTCTATATGTGCTTGAGTTTTAGGCGAACATGGGTTTGCTGACTGCACTTGCTGAGAGATGGCACTCAGAGACATGCACGTTCCATTTGCCGATGGGTGAGATGACAGTCACCTTGGAGGATGTATATAGGATTATGAGGATACCGATCGATGGGGAGTTAGTACACTACGATTGAGACGGAGACAGGGATGCACTAAGATGAGTTTTTCAGGATCCAGGACTGGAGATGAGGGCAGGACATGTGGCTTGGGATACCATGACATGGACAGGATTAGCACTACCAGCAGTACTGACAGGAGTGATTAGTGGGTTCTTATGTATCAGTTTTGTTCCATTTTGTATGATGATATAGACACCTTCGAGTGATTGTAGCCATATGTATTTTGACATCATTGTATCATGACACTTATGATTTTGATATATATATGAGATGATTCATCTTTGCAGAAGCTATATGCATGTGTACCTATGTGATGCTTCTATATGTCTTATGATGTATGTTTCTATGTGATACTTATGATATGGATGCAAATATGTATATAATGAAATGCAATATTTTTGTTCTTTTATGTTTTTAATATGTTATGCCAATGCAAATGTGAATGTATGAAATGTAAATGAATATGATAATGCCAATGTAAAATGTGCTAATATGTGTTGTGTGCAGGATGTGATGCAATTATGATATCTATATGTATGTATGAAATTCTTAAATGTGGTAATGCAGGTGCAAACTACATGAAATGCAAATGTTTTTGGTGTGTCATTATACTCAGTCATGTGATAACATGCTACACAGACTCAAGAAGGATGATGGAAGTCAATCAAGAAAGGGGGATGGAAGATAGAAGATATGAAAATGAAAGATCTTCTTGTGCGTTATCATCATTGAGCTTTATTATGGCAAGTAGGTTATGACAATCGAGGCATATGTTCGACCCAGAAAGTCATTATACCTGTTTGCATGGAGATAAGACAATCACAAACAAGGAATGCCACAGTTCATACTAGACTCACAACATCCTTATATCCTTGGACAAGTCATAGCATTACTAAGAGACAATCCGCAGACAACAAATAAAATAGGTGACGATACCCCATCCTCGCCTTTCTAGTCAAAGACATCCTGGAGATAGAATCTCTAGTTAGAGACATCCTGGAAAAGCTAAAAGACATGTCACCAAAAGATAAAATCAAAAGAAAACCAAGACTCGACACAAACATTCACTGTAGTCCTCAAGTTTAGTGTCTCTTGTCACTTGTATAAGTCTATTTGATTGTGGTCACAATGTTTACTTTCACAAACGGATAGATAGCACTGAACCATAATGTTGTCTAAGTCTGTTGAAAGATTTGATTTGTTGAAGCCCATTGCTGCTGATGTGTCTCATCTAAAACTGACTGAATCCATGCAATTGATACTTTATTGCGGAGAAGACGGAACTTTATTGTGGATCGGCGATGTAAGTGTTGTTTTATTGTGGATTGTGTGTGGCTAGACTGAAGAAAACTGGAAGAAACTGTACTCCTCAGAACGTGTGATGCTCTTAGTTCCACACCCATCACTAGACGTGGGATTTGCCTTAGCCATAGATAGGAGCTAATTTATTATGGATGGAAAAGGATGGAAAGGAAGGTTTATTATGAATGGCTAACCAATCCTGGGTAGATCAATAACAAGCCATGATGGGAATGGGTAAGTTTATTATGAATGGATAGGTTGTGAGTGTGTGCAAAGTGAAAGGATGAGATGGAATCCTGAAGGAGGGAGGAGCAATGTCTCTACGCATGGTGCTGGTGACCCAGTTTTCACCATGGTACTTGCCTAGGGCACCACAGAAGTGGTTTTCACCGTTGGACGAATTGTTTTTTTGTTACTTTTTTTTTGTGTGTCACAAGGCGCCTATTTGCCAGGTTTTCACCAAGTAACAATTTTTTATGTTTTATGATTTTTTTGTATTTTGTATTTTTTTGATTTTTTTTGTATTTTTGTATTTGGATATTTTGAAGAACTATGTGTAAAACTTTTGAAGGTGCATGCTATTGATAGGATCCTCCAAAGGTTCACCATCTGGAGTTGAGAGCTTATATGTACCAGATCCATAGGTTGTTGTGATGATGTAAAGACCAAGCCAGTTTGGTTCAAACTTGCCCTTCTTCTCTTTGTCTTGCTGATTTTTAGGATTTTCTCTGAGAACCAAGGCACCCACCTCAAATGTGTGAGGCTTAACCTTATGATTGTAACTGCAATGTTCCTTGACTGAATGATGTGTATCTCGAGTGACTGTCTTCCTTGATGAAGAAACTGAGATAGAATTACTAGTGTGTGGACTACACAAGCCCGTATGTGTGTCGCCTGAAGAAGTTTGGGCATCCCTGACAACAAAGTCCTTCAAGGAAGCTCCATTAAAGGTCCATGATGTATCACCAAAAGGGGATGGATGTGCAGAACAAGTGGATGAGTGATGAAGGCTTATGATTGAGAAAAGAAGTGAAAGTAGGATAACATGATGGAGACTTAGGATTAACAAGTATGATTTTTGACTTAAAATTTTAGAACTTTTGCCCCCAGTTATTTTGATATTAGGGAAGATCAACTCTTGTTCTTTTTTCTTCATATGTTTTTTATCGTTGACTTTGATTTTTTCAGAGTCCAATAGCTTTTGATTTTGATTTGGACTAAAGGACTTTTCTTTATTTTTGAATTTTATATTTTTCTTTTCATAGCTTGATTTTTGATCCCCAATGAGTGAGGGCTTTTGTAATTCTTGTTGATCCAAGTCTGGAAGTGGAGTGGAAATGGAATGAGTGGATGAAATGGTAAAGCTATGTGAGTTTTCAAGAGGGCTAGCAATATGCTCAATAGATTCTTTGCTGGAACCACTCTTAGGACTATTGATATCAAGAGGTGCTTGCGCCACTAGAGGAGATTCACATTCAGACTTATTAGCCACAACACTAGGTGCTTCGTACCCAATTCCTTGCAAATTATTTATAGATTTTTCTTGTTGGCTGAATACCTTAGGAGATAGTGGGAGCTGATCAACATGAAAAATATACTCACCACATCCCAGGTCTTTAATCTTGAAATTTTCTTTGATCTCTGCTTGTTTTGATGTAGAAGCTTTCAAGGATTTTGGATCCACATATGCTGATGAAGGAATAGCTTCTCGATTGACTGGGATTGTTATTTCTGATCGAGGTTGCAGATTGTTGCAATATATGAATGGATTTGGATCTGCTTTGATGGTCACTTCAACTCCATTGTGTGGAAACTTGATACATCGATGATATGTAGATGGGATTGCGCACATCTCATGAATCCATGGACGTCCCAAGAGTATGTTGTATGTGAGATCTAGATCAAGGACTTGACAAACCACATCTTTTGTAATTGGCCCAACTCTGAGAGGTAAGGTGACTGTGCCTTTGGATGAATGTTCCTCATCATCATATGCTTTGATGGTAATTTTGTTTGTAGAATTCACAGCTTTATCAGAATATCCCAATTGTTTAATAGTGCATACTTCAAATGTAGACATCTAAAAATGGTCAACGCTTGTGGAGTCATACTTTAACATTTATGCATTAGCTTATTTTAGGGTTCTTGCATCGCATTAACATTTCTTCTATGTTGTGCACTTGGTCTTTATCATTTGCGAGCATCGAGTCCTTCTTCTGCATTCCTCATGTTTATCGCTTTCAAATTAGGTCTTGTCTATAGCAATATTCAGTCATGATTTTGGTTGATCTTATCCTGTCGCATCATGGTGCGTGCTCATTTATCATCATTTTGGACATCATCAATCCTAATCGATGATAGAATTAGGGTTTTGTCCTCTTGTCAATCTTTCAATCATCTTTAGCTTGTTAGTAATCATTTGCGATTATCAACTTGTCAATCTCATCATTTTGCGATCGATTCGTCATCGATCCTTGTCTTTGTCAGCCTCGTCATTTTGCAATCGATTCGTCATCGATCCTTGTCCTTGTCAGCCTTGTCATTTTGCGATCGATTCGTCATCGATCCTTGTCCTTTTCAATCATGTCAATTTGGATCGATTAGTCATTGTTCCTCGTCAATTGGCACCTATCAATTTGATCTCCTTGTCAATCTTGGTCAATTTGTCATTGATTTTTGTCAACCAATCTCAATCATTTATCAACATTGGTCCTTTGTCAATCAGAATCATGATCGAACCTACATTAATTTCTTGTTGTCTTGACCTAATTCCTTGTCCTCTTATTTCTAGGGTTTTATGATTTATTCATTTAATCATTTTCTTCTTCTTTGAGGGTTAAATAAATCTATTTATTTAGTCCTAGGTCTCTTTCATGAATTAATTAATGGATGAAAACCTATTAATTAATTCACCTAATTTCTATTTCTCCTATTTTCTTTAATTTTTCTAATATTTCCCCTAACTTCATTCCCTCATTTTCTCCTATGTTTATGCTTCCATTTGTTGCAATCATGGAGGCTATTTTCTCTCTTCCCTTTTGTCATGGGAATGGCATTTCAATCTTGTCATAATTTGTCATAATTTGTCATTCTTGATTTGAATTTCCTTTCAAATCTCTTCATGCTAATCTTGTCCTCTCTCCAATTTGTCTATAAATTAGATGATTTTCTTCAATGAAAGAGATCAATCACATTTCGAGTAACCTTATACTGTGAATTTCATCAACAACTTGCTTTCCACTTGTAGGTGAGATCCACATCAAATTTGAAGGTGAAAGAAGAACAATGGAACCACATGAAGGAGATATCTGCGTCGGTTTGTTTTGATTTCATTTGATTTGAATATCTTGTCTTTATGTCTTCATTGATTGGATTGGGATTGCTTTCATAGTAGCTTTAGGTTTTGTGGTTGTCCTAATTGCTATTGTTTTGATGATTTTCAATTTCCTGATCTACATTTTTGGTGAATCCAACGTGAACTAACCCTTTAACCATGTTTTGAGTACTTTTGAGATGTTTGTAGGTGAAAAACTCAAGAAACAGGGTGACTCGGAGCTTTCTAGACACTTCTGCGCCTGTGTTGACGTTTTCTGTGCATGTGTTTGAGTTTTCTACGCCTGTGTTGACATTTTTGGCGCCTGTGTTGAAGTTTTATGCGCTTGTGTTGATTGGTTTTGTGCCTATGTTGAGGCATTTTGTGCCTGTGCAAGGCCAGAAACAGAGGTGAAATCAGTTGTTTTTACTTGCAAATTTATTTGTTTTCATTTTGTTTCTTGCATTCTGGTTTTTCTTTGGTGCTAATTCTCTGTGCAGCATCTTGGCATTATGTGTGACGAAGACTAAAAATGCAACTACTAACGAATCTTATGTAGGACGTGGTCAAAGACTCTCATTAAAACATCTTGCTTGCGATTTTTAAAGTAGTTGCACATTTCATTTCTTAAAGGTTAATGAACACCATGCATGCTTTGTCTGTTTTTAATTTGATTGCATGTTTTAACCCTTAGAACTGGGCCTACCTCCCGATTTGCCTGGCACTTCGCACAGGCATTGGTGAGAGGGAACGACCCAAAGTGGTGACGGGCTAAAGCCAAGCTCTTCTGAACCACTCTAAATAACTGTGGATGCAACGAAAGTTGTAGACAATGGGTGCTGGAATGGTATTGAGACGATTTATTCGTCAGATCAATACCCACCCGAATGGATGCCCTTACTAGAATCTCTTGTTTTTAGATGCCAAAATCCTTCTATTTGTTGGCTCAAGCATTGTGATACGCGCATGCCGAAGACACCTCTCATGTACTCCTTAGTTAGAGATAGCAAGTTCTTGGGAAGTGATGCCCCTTGAACTCAAAGCTTGGTATGCCCGAGAAGTGAGTGCACTGTAAGGGGGAGCCAGTGCTACCAAGCATCTAGCTATCCGACTGAGTGTTGTATTTTATGGTTAGAAGATTCAACAAATATTTCCCTTGCCAGCCATAGGATTTGTTGTGAATGTGCTTGATTGTCTTGAGTCAAAGTCAAACAAACATTTTGTCTTCTGTGATTGTCAAAGGTTAAATAAAAAACAAACTTTCAAAAGTGCTCATAATCAACTTGGGTTTTCAAAATCAACTTGGGTTTTCAAAATCAACAACCTTCAATTCAAAACAAAATCCAAACAAAAGTCCAAATTTGTCCAAGTATTCATCCAACATTTAAACATGGCTTGTCAAAACATTGAATACCTTTGTTTCAAAATTCATGTCACTTTAGGCTAGGTTTTGCATAGTCCAACTTAGGTCCTAGGACATATTGTCATCTCCCTTCATTTTAGTCCTTTTCATTGCAAGCATCCTCATTTTGCACTTAGGTTCAAAATTATTTCCCTAAGTTTGTATTTCATTGTCATATCCAAGCTAGATTTTCATTTAGGTGACATTCGTCCATTATCCTTGTCATGCTAAAATTAGGTCTTGCCTAGGCTGCATTTTGCATATTCCAAGTCATTGGTCTTTGCATATCCTTATCATTGTATTGTCATCTTGTCTTGGCTTCATCTTGTCATATCATATCCTTAGATCATTTTCATGTCATATCCTAAGTCATTGTCATAATCATTGCCTTCCTGCATTTAGTCTCAAAAATTTGGTTTGTCAAACTTAAAAAAATCAAAATTTTGGATGATACCCTAAGTTGTTGTTAGGGAGTCTTGACCTTGTCTAAAATTTGTCCTTTCATTAATATCATTTTTGTCAAACCTAGCTTAGTATCCAAGCATATAGGTGAGACATTGTCAATTTGTCCTATTGTCATTTGGTCCTTTGTCCTTTAAGGTCTTTGCTTCATTTCAACTTCCCAAGGTTGAGTCTTTAGGTTTTCATTCCAAAAAGTTTGTCAAAATCTTGAAAAACAACAAAAACATAGGTTACATTCTTGCCATAGATTGCATTTTCATCTATTTAGGTTGCATTTAGTTGCATATCATACATCATCCTTTTAAAATCAAAAAAAAAAATCCCAAAGATATTGCATTTGCATAGTGACATGCCTGTTGAAACAAGGTCAAAATCTAAGAAGATGGGTGAACCAACATATCAACCCATTGACAACGTATCAAACTCATAGTTTCAACCTAGTCAAACATTACAAATTGAAGGTTCGTCAAACACATCATTACCACAATATGGAATGGTTTAGCTTGGACCACCTCCATTATATGAGCCAGTGTTTGTACCCATGAAACCGGGATATGGGAGTGTTCCACCAAAGCCAAGGGAAAATGCACCTTTTGACTGGAATTAACTAAACCTGCAACATGAAATTCAAACTCAAACATTACATGAGGAACAAACTCTTTCACAAGGATTTGGTTCAGATCAAGGCATTCAACAAGAAATAAATCCAAATGTTTTACCAGATTCTTCATCAGATTTCGATGCTTCCAATGATGTTGATGTGCTCCTTAAAGATTCGAAGTTGACAAAAAAGATGGATAAATTCTTGAACAAGGTCTTTACGATGTTTCCACAAAAATATCTTGATATGATGAGTAATGTGACCTCCTCAAATGAGCAAACTAATGTGCAAAAACAATAAGGCGGTGATCTGTTAAGTTTCTCTCCACATCCAAACGAAGAAAATGTGCAACAAGAACCTCAACACACATTGTTGAGTAAGCGTGCTTCACAAACTTTGACAGTGACTATTCCACAAAAGTCAACTTTTGAAACAATAAACAATCCATTGTTTAATGCAACACCTTTAACACAAGATCAAATGATGGCCACACAAATGTTGACAGGTGTCCCTCAACAAGAAGTGATTCCTCGAATACCTAAAAGTGGATCCAACTCCAAGATGCAAGAAAGCTTTACAACTGGAATGCCTGATCTTACGAATGTTCAAAACAATTCTACAATGCAACAAAGTTCATATGTCCCATCAAGTTCAATACGTTTGACAAATACTCAAGTACCCGTTATGCAAAATATTGTGAGAGATCCTTCGATAGTGGCAACACAAAGAGCCACAAATAGTGGTGTGCACCAATAACAAGTGTTGCAACAATTGAGGAATGCACAAAAGGCACAATCGAATGTGCAAACAAGCAATACACAACAACAACAATATCGCATTCAACAACAAGTTGTAGTGTCTTCTGCACCATTACAAGTCAATTCAAACTTGCAACCACCACAATGGATTGGACAAACAACAAAGCAAGTCAATGCAAGTGCCATACCCCATCTAAAGGAGAAACAACATAAACCTTCCAAACAAAGTTTTTTGCAAATGATGGGATTTATATCAAGACAACAACAATTGGCACAAAGTCAGCAAATTTTGATTCGTCAGCATCAACAACAACATATGCCTCAATATGTGCCAGGAAAAACAAGTTATCATACATCACAACCACAACTGATGTCCATGAAATATCAACAACAACCTCAATTGCAATATAAACCAAGGCTACAAATGATGATCCCATCACAAGAAGTACAACAAAAGGGTCAATGTCAAGGCATGGCACAACCACAACAACAAGAGCTGTATCAAGAAATTTATATGCCAGAGACACCAAAGACAACAATTTTAGAGCATCAACAGCCAATGGAGAGCACGATGTATCGACAAAGAGTACACCCAAGAATGAATGATGAACTTCCAAAATCTTCGCTATTTGACACAGTTGCACAATAGCTTGAGAAGTTGCAACGACAAATCGACGCATTGCAAACCAAAGGGACAAAGAAATTATACACAGATCAAGATTTATGTCCTAATCCATTTGACAAGAGCTTGTTCATGCCTCCCTTTCCTAGGCATTTTGAGGCACCTAATTTTGAGAAATATAAAGGGAACGACAATCCAAAAGACCATATTCGAGCATTTTTCGCAGCATGTACTAAAGTGAGCTATGAAGAAACATATTTGATGCACTTATTCGCACAAAGTCTCACAGGACAAGCCATGGATTGGTATTTGCATTTGCTAGGGAACATAAAGACATGGCCAGAATTGGCTCAAAAGTTTATATCCCACTTCGCATTCAACATTGACAATGAAGTGACCATGTCAGATTTATGCAACACAAAGCAAAAGCAAGGTGAACCATTACTGACTTTCTTACAAAGATGGCGAAGCTTGTACAGTCGTTCTTCCCTAGATATACCTGAAGAACAACAAGTGAACTTATTTATTCAAAATTTGATCCCAGAAATGATGTATGAGCTCAAACTGAAGAGTCCTAGTACCATTGAGAAGCTCATTAAGAAAGGGATGAACATTGAAAATGCTCTTGTAGCTAAGGGACTCATTAAGCTCAACAAAGACAGTGACAACACAAACAATTCAGGGGACAAAAATAGATTTTGGTACAAAAACAAGAATGTCACTAATGATGGAGTTGTCGACGCAAGAGCAGTGAATGCAAATCAACCCAAGTTCACGATAAAGAAATTGAGTGCTCCTAATATGTTGGCTATGCAACAAAATCAGACACAAGCAATCAATGTTATTCAACAGCCGCAATACCAACAATATAATCAACAACAAGGTCAGCAACAAAACCAGCAACGAAAACCTTTTAGATCAAGGGATGGGCCTCCTCGACATTTTATGCCATTGGGAGAGCTTATTGAATCTGTAGACACCCAAAAATGGTCAACGCTTGCGAGGTCATACTTTAACATTTGCGCATTGCCTCATTTTAGGTTTTTGCGTCGCATTAACATTTCTCCTATGTCACGCACTTGGTCTTTATCATTTGCGAACATCGAGTCATTCTTCTACATTTTTCAATCATCTCATCCTCAAATTTGGTCTTGTCGACAACATTATCTAGTCATGATTTTGATCGATTTTTATCTTATTGCATCAATGAGCATGCTTATTTGTCATCATTTTGGACATCGTCAATCCTAATTAGGGTTTTGTCCTCCTAGCAATCTTATCAATCTTATCATCAATCTTATCATTTTGGACATCGTCAATCCTAATTAGGGTTTTTGTCCTCTTTTCGATCTTGTCATCTGGCGATTAGTTTATCAATCCTTTCATTTTAAATGATCGATTTGTCATCAATCGTTGTCATGTTCAATCTTGCGATCAATTTGTCATTGATCGTGGTCGTTATCAATCTTGTCATTTTGGCGATCGATTTGTCATTGATCGTGGTCATCTTCAATCTTGTCATCTTGCAATCCATTTTGTTGTCGATCCTCGTCCTCTTGTCAATCTTGTCATTTTGCGATCATTTCACTATCAATCATTATCTGTCTCAATTGTGTCAATTTGGATCAAATCATGTCAATTGGCGTATTTCTCAATCAAATCATTTTGTCGTATTGGTCATTTATCAAAATCAAATCATGACATTAATTATCTTTAATCAAGACCTAATTGTCATTTTCGTATTTCTAATTCGTCTTCTAGGGTTTTATGATTTAGTCATTTAACCTAATTCGCCATTTCTTCCTCTAGGATTACTAAATTACTTGTTAATCCTAAGTCTTCTTATTACAATTAAATCTTTATTTAATTGGCTAATTATTCTTCTTTGTGAATTGATTAATAAATGAAAAATTATTAATTAATTCACTAATTCCTAAATCCTATTTTTCATCAATTTCTAATTCCAATTTCCTAATTTTCATCAATTTCAATTTTCTAATTTTTCAAATTTCTAATTCCTTTTCCCTCCTAATTCATCTCCTAATTCCATGGGAATGGCATGTCAATTTGTCATGAAATTGTCATAATTGATAATCAATCAATTTTGACATAGAATGTGTCATAATTTGTCATCAAATTGTCAATCAATCAAATTGTGCATGGAAAGTGCATAATTTGTCATAATTTGTCATATTGATTTGCAATTTCCATTTGAATTGCATCATGCCAATTTTGTGATTTCTCCAATTTCTCTATAAATTGGATAATTTTTCTTCAATCATCCCCTTCAATTACTTCTGGAAATCCGAATTGCTGTCAAACTATCAAATTTTAGTTCTAGTACTCTTGAGCTTTTTGCTTTCAATTGTGAGGGCACTTGTAGGTGAGATCCACAAAACTATTGAAGAGGAAAGAACAACAATGGAGCCGCATGGAAGGAGTATTCAATCTTGAATCTGGTTTGCATAATGTTTTCTTTTGAATGCTTCATTTTCATACCTCTATTGAATGTGCATTGTAATTAGGTTCATTTCAATGAGTATTCTCATGATATTGCTTTGATTGTCTTGTGTTTTGATTGATATACTTATCTTGTGATGATTCCTAATTTCTATCCCACAGAATCAGTAATGAAATAATTGATACAAGCAAATTTTATCAAGTTACCAGATGTCAAGGAAGAACCATTGGTAAAGCCGCATTGGTGGAATGATAATGCATATTGTGAATACCATCGATCAAAAGGACATAAAACCGCATCGTGTTTTCAATTGAAACATATGATTCAAGACTTGTTAGGTCAAGGAGTAATTGAGGTAGACCCACCCAATGCGACCTCTAACACTGATCATACAATTTTCAAAACTCCTTTGCTTGATCATGACAAGGGCAAAGCATCTTCTTCAAACTCTACCCAAACAACGAATCTTAATTATGCAAATACTGGTTATAACAATGTCATCAATTGTTTTCGAGCGTCAAATGAGTATGTTTTCACCATAAGAATAAAGGGACAAGGTCCTTCTTGCGCAGTCACTACTCGTCGATCCAAAATAGTCCTGAAAGGAGCTCCTGCAATTCCTCCCAAATCAACTCCTACGAGTCAGTATAATCTCCTAGATCATCTGGGAAAGACACCTACACAAATATCAATTCTTGAGTTGTTGAAAATGTCCCCTATGCATTGCGCAATCCTAGATAAAGCTTTAACTGAGTCCACTGTCCCGATAGACATTGATGTTGACCAATTTCAAGCTCGAATTGGACATCTCGCCATTTCCCAACACGTTGCCTTTTCTGATAACGATATTTCCCTTGATAAGCTCCCTCGTAATGATCCTTTACATCTTGAAGTCTTTGTCCATAATTGCAAGATCCGACGAGTCTTGATAGATGGCGGAGCAGGTCTTAACATCTGTACCTTGAGAGTAGTCATTGGTCTTGGTTATACAGAAAATGGCATTGATTCTTCCAGAAGAATAACAATCAAAGCATATGATGATGCTGAGTGCTCATCTAAAGGGGTAATTTCATTGCCTATCAGAGTAGGTCCAATGATAGAAAACACTTTCCTGCAGGTCCTAGATCTCGATCTCCCTTACAATATGATTCTTGGCCATTCGTGGATCCACACAATGAAAGTAGTTCTGTCTACTTATCATCAGTGTTTAAAATATCCTTACAATGGGACTGAGATAACAATTCCAGGAGATCGTAATCCATTTCAATTTTGTGCTAATCTAAAAGATTCCCTGCGGCAACAAGTCCCAGTCAATAGAGAGGCCCACTCACATAATTATGTGGATCCTAATAAGTTGTTAGATGTTGTCAAAGGAAAATTGAAGATATAGGACCAAGGATGCAGAGAGTATTCAATGGCTCAAACATTCCTCATTGAGACTTTACCAATATCTCCAAAATCACATGGCAAACCACATTTGTTGCAAAAGGAACCTACGACAGTCATTCAATATCAGCCCCCCACTACATTTACAAAATGGGGTGAACTTAACAAGGAAACTTTGGATGATGATGTAACAGATTGGCTTTATAAGGATCAAACTGATACACCACCTGTCAAATTGCCAGTGGAGCGATATGGAAAAAGGTTTTCTATAATGCAGAAAAAGGGATATGATGGCTACAGTGGTTTGGGACCTGACAAGAAAGGAAGACTAGAACCTATTATACCTAAGATGCGACATCCAATTTTAGGGTTAGGTTTTGTACCATTGCGAATTGGAACCTCGTCTACCAAAGTGACCACGTGTGGAAAGGGGTGTGACTCTGATGATGAAACAACACCTGAGGATACCCAACCTGAAACTGATTACAATGAATGGGAGTGGAGTTCCTTTTCTTCTAGCTCCTATGCCCTTGAAAATGTTTTCCTTGACTCTGATGATTTGCCCATGGAAGACAAATATGAAATAACTCCCCCTCCCAAAATGTGTCCTAATGCTTGGATAGAGTCATTCTGGGACCCAGGCTCCAAATCAGATACAAGAAGTTCAGACAGTGATACCATGGACATTTTTATCCTTACCATCTCGGCCCTAACTCTCCTTGAAACCGATGATGACATGCCCCTTGTCTATCCACAACTTATCCAACATGACCAACAAGAACCACTCAAATTGGATTGTTTTCAAATTGATGAAGCAATTGCGGAATTCCTTGGACTACGGGAAGGCATACCACAAGGCGATCATAAGGCAGGGTTTGCTATTGATTTAGATTCCACAGCATATTTTGGGGAGTCAACTCCATCTTCTAGTCATAAAAATGAAAAAGAAAAAGAAAAAGTAAAAAATCAAAAGAATGGGTCTTTGAGTGAAAACCATAAGGCACTCTCTGACCATGGAAAAGTAAAAATAAAAGACGTACCTGCGGGTGAAAACCTCTCTGAGGCGCCCAAAGGTGGAAGATTGGACATACCCTCGTCAAGTTAGGATAAATCAACATTGCTTGTGGAAATGACTGAAGAGATAAATTTGGGTACACCTGACAACCCTAAGGTCATTCATTTTGTTGATTCTCTATCAAAACAAGAAAAGATAGATTTTGTCAATTTCTTTCTCGAGAAGAAGATCAGTTTTGCAAGGTCTTATGCAGATATGCCCGGCCTTGATCCAGAATTAGTCCTTCATCACTTGCCATTAAAACTAGATGCCAAGCCCGTCAAATAAAAACTCAAAAAGATGCATCCCCAGGTGGCTCTCTTAGTCAAAGTAGAACTCAAAAAATTATTAGATGTGGGCTTTATCAGACCAATTGATTATGCAGATTGGATTTCAAATTTGGTACCAGTTAGCAAAGTAACTGGGGGCATCAGAATCTGTATGGATTTTAGGGATCTCAATAAAGCATGCCCTAAAGATGACTTTCCACTGCTGAATATAGACATCATAGTTGACATGACTGTCAGATATGAGATGCTATCATTGATGGATGGTTTTTTCGGATATAATCAAATTCGCATTGCTCCTGAAGATCAACATAAGACTGCATTCACATGTTCTTGGGGTACCTACTACAGGAATGTGATGCCCTTTGGCCTTAAAAATGCTGGAGCAACATATCAAAGAGCTATGACAACAATTTTCCATGATTTTATGCATACTTTGATGGAAGACTATGTTGATGACCTATTATGCAAATCCGTCACAAGAGATAGTCATCTAGCCATCCTTGGCCCAATCTTTGATCGAATGAAAACCTACAAGCTCAGACTCAACCCAAAGAAATGTGTCTTTGGTGTCACAGCCGACAAATTATTAGGGTACATTGTTTCTCACAGAGGCATAGAAGTAGACCCAGAAAAAGTTAAAGCAATAATGGATATGCCTCCTCCTTCCAATCTCCGCCAACTAAGAAGTCTGCAAGGGAAGTTACAGTCAATCCGCCAGTTTATAGCTCACTTGGCAGACAAATGTTATCCCTTCCAACATTTATTGCATAAAGGTGTCACTTTTAAATGGACTGAGCAATGTCAATCAACATTTCAAACTCTCAAGGATTATTTGATGTCACCACCTATTCTAATGCCTCCTATAGCAAGGAAGCCATTCATATTGTATATCTCTGCAACTGAAACGGCACTGGAAGCTCTCTTAGCCCAACAAGATGAGAAAGGCAAAGAACGGGCTATTTATTATATCAGTCGAACACTAGTGGGCTATGAACTGAATTATTCAACTATTGAATGGGCATGTTTAGTAGTGGTATTTGCAACACAAAAGCTTTGACACTATATGTTAAATCATCAGACATTGTTAGTTGCAAAAATTGATCCCTTGAAATACTTGCTTAGCAGGGCAGCTTTGACAGGTCGCTTGGTAAAGTGGGTTATGATCCTAAGTGAGTTTGATATTGAGTACATTGAGAGAAAGGCAATAAAAGGACAAATCATAGCAGATCAACTTGCAGAGGCACCTATTCATGATGATCATCCAATGTTGACAGATTTCCCTGATGAATCAGTATTTGCTCTTACTTCTTCTAAGGAATGGCAATTATACTTTGATGGATCTCACACAAAGTATGGCTCACGAGTAGGTATATTGTTTGTCACCCCTCAAGGAGATGCTATCCCAAATTCATATAGGATCACTTTCCATTGCACCAATAATATTGTAGAATACAAAGCTTTGGTCACATGACTCAGAATAGCAATCCAATGGAACATTACACATTTGCAAGTCTATGGAGATTCCCAGTTAGTCATCCGTCAAGTGAATGATGACTATGCAACAAAAGATGAAAAGCTTCTTCCCTACAAGCATATGGTGGATTTTTTCAAGACAAAATTTACTAATATCCATTTCAGTCAAGTTCCAAGAATCCAAAACAAGTCAGCAGATGATATGGCAACTATTGCTTCCATGTTAAATATACCCCGCAATAGGGACAGATGTGAATTTTTGGTCGAACAGTTGCTGGTGCCTTCTTTTGAAATTTTGATAGCAGATGTGATGTGTGTTCTTGTCGGTCCTAATTCCCCATGGTATAATGACATCTATCGGTATTTGAAATCCCAAACCTTACCACCTAACCTTTCCTCTAACCAACGTCGAGCCTTCATACACCAAACTGCCAAATATGTCATCATCGTAGGCACCCTTTACCGTCGTTCCTTTGACCACACCCTCCTCAGGTGTTTGGATTCTGATGAGGCACAAACAACTTTACATGAGGTTCATGATGGTATATGTGGGGGCCATTTCAATGGTCTGAGTCTAGCTAAAAAGTTGGTTCGTGCTGGATATTATTAGCCCACCATGGAAAAGGATGATCATGATTTTGTCAAGAAATGCTACAAATGTCAAATACACAGAAATTACATTCATGCGCCAGCTCAAGAACTTCACTCTGTCATATCTCCATGGCCCTTTTCTCAATGGGGATTGGATCTTATTGGCAAGATTCACCCGACATCTGCAAATGGACACAAATTCATCATCACAGCCACATAATACTTTACAAAATGGATCGAGGCTATCCCTATGACCTATATCACTGGTGTTCAAATTTCAAAGTTTCTACTGAATTATATCATATGCAGATATGGGGTTCCCCTTGCAATAGTCATAGATAATGGCCGTCCATTCAAAAATAAAGATGTCAAGGAACTCTGTGAAAATTTTCGCATCCAACACTGTTTCTCCAGTCCTTACTATCCACAAAGTAATGGTCAAGTCAAAGCATCAAATAAAACCATCATTAAGATCTTGAAAAAGGTTGTCAATGACGCTGGTCGAGATTGGCATGTACAGTTGAATCCAGCACAATGGGCTTATCGCACTTCCATCCGCACACCTACTGGCGCAACACCTTATTCCTTGGTGTATGGTGCAAAAGCCATTTTACCCTTGGAAGTGGAAATTCCCTCTTTGCATGTTTCCCTGCAACATTTGATTGATGATGAGATGCACAGAGTCTCTAGGCTGCATCAACTTGAGATGTTAGATAAGAAACGTCAGACAACCCTGACACATTTGCAAGCATATCAAAACCGTCTCCGTTGCTCTTATAATAAGAAGGTCAAAGGGCAACACTTTGAAGTGGGAGATTTGGTCCTAAAAGAAAACCCGCAGAATACACAATCTACTGACATCATCAAAGGAAAATTTGAGCCTAATTGGGTTGGGCCTTTCATAGTTACTGCAGCCTATGGTTCGGGGGCATATCAGCTTGCAACCCCAGACGATGAACCTTTGTCAGATCCTGTCAATAGCATGCACCTTCAAAAGTACTGGGCATAGTTTTTCTGTCAGCAGTTCTTCAATACGATCCTGAAAAAAAAAAAAAAAAAAAAGCTCAAAAATACAAAAAAATCAAAAAAGTGAAAAATTGAAAAGAAAGACAAGAAAAAAAGTAAAGAAAAATAATTCACCCTCTAGTGAAAACCTGGCAAACAGGCGCTTTGGGCAAGTACCATGGTGAAAACCTGGCAAACAGGCGCCATGTGTAAAAGACTATTGCTCCGTTATCTATCATGACTCCTAGCTGCACTTTCCCCCCCACAAGTTTATCACGATTATCCTTGCCCTGACCCAATATTCTGTTCCAGGCCTGTGATTGGTCAACATCATTGTCTTGCATACTCAGGTATCCAGTCCTTGTGCATATGTTTTGGTCTTGGTCGCTGTATATGTCTTTCAAATTTTCATTGGGTGCGCGCCCCTTGTCATGATCAATTACTGGAGTTATTGTTGCATGCGGACTAGAGCTTTCTTATCATATAATGTCATGAAAAATTCCCTAAAAATCATATAATGTCCTGAAAAAATCCCTAAAAATCAAATAATGTCCTGAAAAAATCCCTAAAAAGTCAAATAAAGTCCTGAAAAACGAACAAAAAAATTGTAAAAAACTCGAAATTCCTACAAAGTGAAAAACATCAAAATCCAAAAACAATTTCTTTGGTATTTTGCATTTTGTCAATAAATGGTCCCCTTTGTGCATAGACAGATCGTTGAGCATACATCCAACGATAATCAATCAAACATTGTGCTTTAATGAAATCACGCATTAACAGATAAACTGTTTGACCAAGCAAGCATTCAACCTGATCACAGTTGTCACATCAATCAAAATAGCATCAACATTACCATTGGTCCTTGTCAATATTATCATGGGTCTTATACAGGGTGTGGTATACTCAAAACCAAACTTTGTCTTGTCTTCGACGGGGTACCACATTCCCTGAAACTAGACAACATGATCATTCTTGTTTTCCACTTTTGACAATGACGATCAGACTATTTGTTTGACTTGGTTGAATTTGTGCGTCTTATCTTTTTACTGATTTATCTTTGGCTTCGATCATGTTCCTATGTTGCTCGATGATGTCACTAAGTGATTTAGAGTGACCGGGATGGTTCATGGTCCCTTTCCTTTTCTTTTTTTTTTGTGTTTGTTGTTTGTGGAATGTTTGTCACAAAGTGGGGCAACTATATCATTGGGTGTCTGTGATAAGTACGGTTGCTTTGTGAACGCCGCACATACCTTGACCCTTGATGTATGCACCCTAGGATGCTTCACTCATTCCTTGTGTGCGATGTGTCTATCTTTTGCAAAAGGGGTTGCGTTCCAGCTCTGGCCTTCAATGCCACGATGCTCTGCATCTGCTTTGCTACAATAAATAAAGGTTCTCACCTACTTATGTGCATTTGTGAAAGCAAGTTTTCCTTCATCTCTAACTGTCCTCTGTCTAATTTCTTCTTACTAACATTTCTTCCATCAGTCTTGGCAGTCCGTTTGGTCTAGTTCTTCGATCTGTAAAAAATAAAAAATAAAAAATAAAAATAAGCTGCATCCTGCATTCATTGGTTAGTACATTTGCATTATATCAAGCCCATACAAAGCATTTTATCCATTTCATCTTATAAATGCATCAAAAACATAAACAACATTCATACATGTTTCCAAGATAGTACATAGATAGTACATAAGACATCCATACATGGAAAGTAAACATAAGCCATAACACATTGTATCCCATCATATAGCTGCATATCATATCAAAAAAAAAAAAAAGAGAGAAAAATATCGGAGTACAAAATTGGACTGTATGTCCTACGTATGGCCCGCAGGCTGAGTACATAATGTCAAACTATATATGTCTCCGTCATAAGGAGCACGTGCCTCTATCACTGGGTGCTCCCTCTGTCCTCCTCATCCCTGCCATGTCTCAAGGATGAAGCCCCTCCTGTCCCTGGTCATGGCTGTGGTGGTCTCATAGGTCCACTAACCCCCATGCTGCTCATTGACCTCCGAGAGCATGGCCTGCTCTCTGTCCTCAATCGTGATCGATATGACACTGCTCTCTGCTTTGGTGGAACTGCACTCTCTCATATAGAGTCCTCAAATGGCGCATCTCATCTCCTGCCTCTAATAACATTTGTACCATCTCATGCACACTAGCATCCCTAATCGACCCAACATACTCGGTCACTCTCTGCTCTGCTTGCTGTGCCTGGGCTATTGCTATATCTCGAGCCACTGTCAGCCTGGTTATCTCTGCTCTGAACGTATCCCTCTTAGTTGACCACTAATCCTGCTCTGTCCTCAAGATAGCATTATGTCTCTCTAATGTAGCAATGTAATCATGTTGACTCGCTATGGCGGCCCTACATATATGCATCTCCTCTATGCTAGATGTCTCCTGCCCTATGGGTATATCCTCCAATGACTCATGATCTACTGGATCTAGCTCATCTCTCTGCATGCACCTAGGACTCTCCTCTCCCTCATCGTCCTCCTCATCCCCCTCATCCCCCTCGTCCTCATCTCCCTCATCCTCATCATCTCCCTCCTCATCATCTTCCTCCTCATCATCTCCCTCCTCCTCTCCCTTGTCGTCATCCTCCTCCTCTCTAGTGAGTGGGAAGTCCTCCTGTCTCCTAGGTACTAGAATATCAGGATTCGTCAATGGCATTGGCCGCTGTCGTGCAAACCATCGCTCATACCCCTTTGTCATCCTGACATCTACAACATCTGATCTCCAATCCCACTGTCTCCGCTATAGCTATATGAAGTCGACATATGCTATGTGTGGTTGAATCATCCTCCCCCACTGACTCGTCTCTTTGTGGGATCGGGCAAAGTGTGCAGTCCCTATCGGTACATCCTACCTCTCTCCAAACTGTCATCCGACTCTCTCTAGCAGATACATCTCAATCACTCTCTAGCGATTCACTGGTCGCCCAATCAGGTATCTCTCCTGTCTGCAATACGGTAGCTCATCGCCATCATCTGACCATTCAGGGTAATCATGATATGGCCTCCATGTGAAATCTCTCAACCTGTCTAGCTCATGTCGCCAATACAATATGTATCCGAATGGACCCTGTCTCAACACTTCCCCATAGCAGTACACATATGGTCGATGTGGTACTACCTATCTCTCTGCAATCGGCCAACATATGGCTATGTGCTCAAATGCCCATACCTGTAAAAGTGTGACCCCACAGCTCAAAGTCTGTACCCTCTGATATGCTATCTGATGCAACTGAAAATATAGCATGGCCAGCACACATGGTCCCCATGCGTATACAGTCCCCTCTGTCACCATCCGCTCTAACACTCTTCCCCATCCAATAAGGAATCCATGTCCTCGTCTTTCACTTGCTAATAGGCATGCCATAACCACTGCTATCACCACATATCGCTAATCATACTCTACTGCCATGGTCTCCCAGTGGATCTCCCTCTCTATGATATCAAGGTCATCTACGTCGCACTCAAATAATCTGCATAAAGAGTCTCTCCCTATCGCTGGGTCATACACCACCATCTCCCCATGAATCGAAATGCGAAGGATACGCCACACGTCCTCTAGTGTCACAGTCGCCTCTCTAGTTGAAAGATGGAAAGAGGAAGTCTTTGAATGCCATCTCTCGGTCAATGTGGTGAGAAGTCCTGTGTTTGCCCTAATCTCAGGCATGTACGTAATGTAGTATAATCCGAGCCCTGCTAATGTGTCTTTGTCAGTACTCCTGAGTCTGTATTGCAACATGAAGTAGTCGGGTTTGTTTTCCCGCATGATCAATGGATACTGTCAACTCTGCATCACAATTGGGGCAAAATTTGTCAGTTTTAGGGTTTTCTCCCACGGGCTGTATTTCCTTGTTTCATGCACCAATTAGGGTTTTCTTATCTATTTTTGACCTATCCTACCCTTATCCCTCTTCTCAGGATCATCTGCGTGTTGCTTTCGGTCAAACTAGGGTCATAAGTGCACAATTGCACTTGTGCAACATCAAGTTGCGCCTATGTACCTTACACAGGCGCAAAACATCTCTACACAGGCGCAGATCTGCATTTTTCCCTCCCCTATGGGTCCCGCAATGTCTCGCAATCAAGCAAAATTCATGAAATTGAACATATGGGTTTTTGAGCTACATACCGTTGCTCCCGCATCGTCCTGTCGTCTGTAGGTGCGTACACGTTCCCCAAGGTGATCTGCCATTGGAATGTTCACCATCTCTCTACAAGGGTCCTTTTTCCTAAGCAACAACTCCTCCGCTTTGGCCAGTGCAAATGAACTCTTCTCCTTCTCCTTGTCTCCTATATAGATCTTTGTCAGTACCTAGATGGACGTGCATGCTCTCCATCTTATGATGGTCGCGGTCTTTTGCGCCTTCCACTGCTTGTCCTTTGTGCATCCGACCTTCGATTTTTGATCCGTTCTAACCTATCGTCTTTTGTCATTCTTATCAATCACTTGGCCTCTTTTCTAGATTTTTCCGGCCAATTCCTCGAGGGGGGGGCATGCATATATCATTGTTATTGTCTGGGGCATTTTCTTTATTGTTCTTTGAAACAACGCTTAGAATCGCATTGTCTCAAAGAGGGGTAAAATGTAGATGTCTAAAAATGGTCAACGCTTGTGGAGTCATACTTTAACATTTGCGCATTGCCTTATTTTAGGGTTCTTGCGTCGCATTAACATTTCTTCTATGTTGCGCACTTGGTCTTTATCATTTGCGAGCATCAAGTCCTTCTGCATTCCTCATGTTTATCGCTTTCGAATTAGGTCTTGTCGATAGCAATCTTCAGTCGTGATTTTGGTCGATCTTATCCTGTCACATCATGGTGCGTGTTCATTTATCATCATTTTGGACATCGTCAATCCTAATCGATGATAGAATTAGGGTTTTGTCCTCTTGTCAATCTTTCAATCATCTTTAGCTTGTTAGTAATCATTTGCGATTATCAACTTGTCAATCTCATCATTTTGTGATCGATTCGTCATCGATCCTTGTCTTTGTTAGCCTCGTCATTTTGCGATCAATTCGTCATCGATCCTTGTCCTTGTCAGCCTTGTCATTTTGTGATCGATTCGTCATTGATCCTTGTCCTTTTCAATCATGTCAATTTGGATCGATTAGTCATTGTTCCTCGTCAATTGGCGCCTATCAATTTGATCTCCTTGTCAATCTTGGTCAATTTGTCATTGATTTTTGTCAACCAATCTCAATCATTTATCAACATTGGTCCTTTGTCAATTAGAATCATGATCGAACCTACATTAATTTCTTGTTTTCTTGACCTAATTCCTTGTCCTCTTATTTCTAGGGTTTTATGATTTGTTCATTTAATCTTTTTCTTCTTCTTTGTGGGTTAAATAAATCTATTTATTTAGTCCTAGGTCTCTTTCATGAATTAATTAATGGATGAAAACCTATTAATTAATTCACCTAATTTCTATTTCTCCTATTTTCTTTAATTTTTCTAATATTTCCCCTAACTTCATTCCCTCATTTTCTCCTATGTTTATGCTTCCATTTGTTGCAATCATGGAGGCTATTTTCTCTCTTCCCTTTTGTCATGGGAATGGCATTTCAATCTTGTCATAATTTGTCATAATTTGTCATTCTTGATTTGAATTTCCTTTCAAATCTCTTCATGCTAATCTTGTCCTCTCTCCAATTTGTCTATAAATTGGATGATTTTCTTCAATGAAAGAGATCAATCACATTTCGAGTAACCTTATACTGCGAATTTCATCAACAACTTGCTTTCCACTTGCATTTTGCACTTGTAGGTGAGATCCACATCAAATTTGAAGGTGAAAGAAGAACAATGGAGCCACATGAAGGAGATATCTGCATTGGTTTGTTTCAATTTCATTTGATTTGAATATCTTGTCTTTATGTCTTCGTTGATTAGATTGGGATTGCTTTCATAGTAGCTTTAGGTTTTGTGGTTGTCCTAATTGCTATTGTTTTGATGATTTTCAATTTCCTGATCTACAATCGATGATATGTAGATGGGATTGCGCTCATCTCATGAATCCATGGACGTCCCAAGAGTATGTTGTATGTGAGATCTAGATCAAGGACTTGACAAACCACATCTTTTGTAATTGGCCCAACTCTGAGAGGTAAGGTGACTGTGCCTTTGGATGAATGTTCCTCATCATCATATGCTTTGATGGTAATTTTGTTTGTAGAAATCACAGCTTTATCAGAATATTCCAATTGTTTAATAGTGCTCAATGTACAAATGTTTAGACCTGCTCCTCCATTTATCGGGACTCGTTTTATTCGATGTTTGTGTATGAAGGCTTCAATATGTAAAGGTGCATTATGTGGTTGGCTTACGAAGGTATCATCAACTTCTGTAAACATAAGGGAGTGTGGAATGGACATGCATATTACCATGGCTTGAAACTGGTCCACGTTCAGATCAGTAGGGATAGAAGTGTCTCTCAAGATTTTGTCAAGAATGGCTTTATGTGAGGGGAATATGCGTAAAAGCTCAAGGATTGAGATAAGTGCAGGTGTCTTCCCTAACTGTTCTACAAGGTCATACTTAGGTTTGGTTGATGAGGAAGTGGTGTTTTTAGTTGGAGCACCTTGCAAAGTGAATTTACCTCGACGAGTTGTAATATTACATTCAGAGGTTGGTTCGGAAGAAGATCTGATGCGTTTTAGGACAATCTTGGGTCTTTGGGTAGAAGTCTCAGGTGTTTTGTCCTTGATGATAATGGTAGAGACATAATTGTCCATTGAGATGTGATTGATAGTTGAATCATAGTTATAAGATGCTCTGGTATAGTTGGTTTGGTTATCTGTGGCTTTAGCTTTTCCCTTGTCATGTTTTGGGAATGGTTCCTTAAAAATCTCATGTTCTTGATTGGATGAGTGCCCTTCAATCTCAATGTCACCTCTATCAATGAGATCTTGTATGATGTTCTTCAGTTGATGACAATTTCCTATTTTATGACCTTTGCTCTTATGAAATTCACAATATTCATCATCATTCCACCAATTTGGTTTAACCTTTGGCTCGTATGGAGGCAAATCTGGAATTGCTATTATTTTGTTTGCCACTAGCTTCTTGAAAACTGATTCTAGTGGTTCTTCCAATGGGGTGTACTTCCTTCATGATTTGGAAGTTATTTGAGTATTCACCTGATTGTTTGTAGAGCTTGATCCAGAAAAAATGATTTTGGGTCGTACTGTATTGGCATAAACAACACCATCATTGACTATGTTCTTGTTTTTATTCCAAAATCTTGGCTTGTCTTTTCCTTTTAAGTCATCTTTGTTTTCCTTGAATATCTTAATGACTCCTTGTTCAATTAGGACCTTCTCTGTTGCTAAGCCTTTTTCAATGACCTCCTTGAAGGTGGACAAACAAGCTTTTCTTAGGTCATAACCAATGTCTTTGTTAACATTTTGGGTGAAAATATCTACCATTTGTTTTTGTGGAATTTCACAAGAGCATCTGCTGGCTAGATTTCTCCATCCTTTTGTTTGGTGTTGCACAAAGTAGTGACTGATATGTTTGTCTCTATGTTGTATGAGAAATGTTGGATAAATGCCTCTGCTAAATCACCCCATGACTTAATTCCAGGTGGCAATTGGGAGAACCATTCCATAGCTTGATCACCTAAGCTCTGTGGGAATAATCTCATCAAATATGTCTCTTCTGCTGCTACCTCAATGCAAGCTGTGAAAAAGTGTCTTATATGTGCCTTAGGATCCCCTTTTCCTCTGTACTTATCAAACTTAGGTGTCATAAAGTGTGTAGGAAATGGAGGCATTGGAATGCTTTTTTCAAATGGATAGGGACATATGTCTCTCATTGTGTAAGTTGGCTTCGATGTATTTATGTCCTCCATTTTCTTTTGTAAGTCCTTGATTTGTTGTTCCAAATTATTCTTAGGTGGAGACCAACTTCTTGGACCATACCTTATGCCTGAACCACCGGTTGGAGGAGGAGCATGTTGCATATATGGATGATATTGATCATACACATGTTCATATAGAGGAGGTCTATAATGATGCTATGTATATGGACCACTTGGTATAGAGTCATGGTGAGGAATGGAATATCTGCTTTATCCATGTATACCATACTCTATAGGCATGTCATGAGTTTTTTCTAATGTGTTGCCCCCAAATTGGATGTGGGGTTTCCTTGTGTCCAAATTTTGAGCATGCCTTTGGATATCCAATTGCTTGGTGGTTGGTCCTTAGCATTGATATGTGATTGAGTATATTTTTCTACATAAGACTTCCATAATGGTCTGCGAAATTGAGTATCATATGCTTGACCGTGTGTGTATGGGACCTCTGGTTTTCGAAACAAAGATGATGGTGATTCAGGCACAAGATGTGGTCCTCTATTTTCTCCACTATTAAGCCTCCTTTGATCCATATTGAGGTGAGGTTGTTGCAAAGGTCGATATTCCATTATTTGAGACATGTCAAAATCATGAGGGATCTTGGCTCCACTTTGTGCCATCACTTGTAAGAAGTATTGTCTATCTCTCCTCATTATTTCATCAACCAATCGATTGAAACGGGGATCCATAATGGAGTCTTCCACTTCTGCTGAATGTATGGAAAAGTTGTCCATATTGTCATTGTGTGTATCATTATTGTTTGTAGTGTCCATGTTCTCAACATTTGGAATGTTTCTATAGGCATCCATGTCAGGTAATGTGGTATGATCAGAATTGAAAAAGACATCATTGTCATACTCATAAGCACTCATGTTTGCGGACTCTTGAGCCTCTTTAGCTTCTCTCCTAGATTTTTGGGAACTGGTTTCAACCATGAACTAGGTATTGACCAAGATGTGAGAGACTAGATGAAAATGGAAAGGTATGGAAGACCAAGAGTTGGATGAAAATGTAAATGAATTTGAAGTGTACTTGCAATGTCCAAAGTGTAAGACCAAGTATGTATGTAGTAGAGTAGGTGTGACTTCCAAAGAGATGATAGTTTCTCTTGATGAGGTAAGTTGACCTTGACTCTAAGTAAGACCAAATGAGACCCAAAGGTGATAGACCTTGATGAGGGACCACTTAGCAAAATGTTGTTGTATGTAACGTGTTGACAAAATATGATGAGGACAAGCAAGTGACCTTTTGACTCAAGTTTAGACAAATGTGAATGTAATGTAAAGTGTAAAGCAATGATAGACTTTGTGAGACCCAAAGACAGGTTGAATGCTAGATGAAAACCCAGAGAGATACTTTGGAAGCTCAATAAGTCTAAAATTGATTGTTCTTGTTTGCTGGACTGTAAATTTTTCCAATTTGTGAAGTGACTTGTTGTGACCAAATCTGAATGTTTGATTGTTTTTCGTGACAAGACATAATGTTGATGAAGACTCAATGTTTGCAAGTATTTAGACTCAAAATGACTCAAAGAAAAGTATGTTGTTTGATGTAAAAAATGTTTTGCATACACTTGAAGACATAAAAGACACAATTTTTTGATGTTTGGTCTTAAATGTTTGATTTGTTCAAAATGAGACAAGCACAATTCTTATAGTTGGCCAGGACAATAGTTGTTGATCCCACATGGGGTTTCCCCCGAGGCTATGCTATTCAGAGCAGATACTTAGATGCTTGACCCCACTGGCTCCACTCTCGGCACTCACTTCTTGGGGCAGCCAAGCATCAGTCCCCACGAAAACTCCCTGTGGCGAACTTTGTATCTCTACTAAGAATCGTATGTGTGTGGGTCGCTCCATAGGTCCGACCTCCTGCCCCAACAACTAGAAGGATTTTGGCTTCTAAAACAAAAGGGTACTAGTAAGGGCATCCGCTCGTGTGGCCATACATGTGGAACTTTCAGCTTTGTAAATACAGAAGGCTCCCAGCCGGTAGGGGTTACGCCCTACAACTGATCTAATAAATTTGATCAAATGGGTTTATGGGGAGACATTGTGTCGGTATGAACTAATCAACACACGTTACCCATGGTTTTCACCATGGATACAGTTGTTTATAGTGGTTCAGAAGAGGTGGGTTTTCCTCACTACCACTTAGGTCATTCTCTCCTCACTAGTAGTCTTAATGACCACACGGGGAGACATGCCCTCTAAAGATTAAACAAAAAGAGCCTATTGCTCAAAACACAAAAGACACTAGTTCAATTTTAGTGCACCAATTGAAGTGTTTGCTAGTCTATGAAAATAAGGCACACAATGAAAGATCAAAAACCCTTGCCAAGGTCCTGCAATAAAGATCTATTAGTAGTTTGGATTGTTTGAAATGATCACCCCTTCCTGCAAGCACACAAGTTAGGTAAATTTTAGATCCAAAAGACTTTGTGAAATAGGGGCCTTCAACAATGCGTTTTGTTGACCAATTCAAAGATCTGATTCATCACAAAAAAAGACCACCTGTAAAATTTTAAGAAATTTCTAGAAATGTAAGAAAATAAAGAAAAAATTGCTAATTTGCTCCAAAAATTACTTTTTTATGAAAAATCATAAAAAAATTCATATAAAATGCAAAATTGATCCAAAAAATCTGAAATTTTTAATGGACAGCCCTGATGGTCTTCCAAACCTGCATAAAAAAAATTCCTGCCACAAATCAAAGCAGTTTGTGAGATATGAGCAAAATAATGCAAAACCCTAATTTTCAAAGATCTGATTTTTGAGGAATGATTTTGCATCAAATTTAAAATAAAAAAAAATAGAGTTTGTGTATAACTATGAGAGATATCCAAAAATGTAAGAAAATCTAAAAAATTCGCTCATTTTCTCTCAAAATTAATTTTTCAAGAAACTACATAAAAAATTCATAGAAATTTTTAATATGCTCCAAAAAATTTGATTTTTTTATTGCCAATCTTAGAGAATGTTCTTGACCTGCAAAAAAAATTTGATGCCAAAATTCAAAGCCGTTTGTGAGATCTGATCAAAACAATGAAAAACCCTAATTTTTAAAGATCCAATTTTTTAGAAAATATTTTGCATCAAAATTAAAATCACAAAGAACAGATCCTGTGTATAATAATGGGATATTTCCAAAAATCTAAGAAAATCCAAAAAATTTGCTCATTTTCTCTCAAAATTATTTTTTTATGAAAATTCATAAACAATTCATAGAAAATTAAAATATGCTCCAATAGATCTGAATTTTTCTTTGAGAGCTCTTGATACTGTCTTCAACCTGCAAAAAACATTTGGTGCAAAATTTCTAAGCCATTTGTGAGATATGATCAAATCTCTCCAAGATCTTGATTTTGTGTCCAAAACCCTACCTGCACAAGGTTATTCTCCAAATTGTTTTACAAAACAACAATATATGGTTAAGAAAACTTGCAAAAAAACATAGATCTAACAAAAATCCATGTTCCATGGGGTGTGCCAAAATGTTTATGGTGAAAATGGATACAACAATAATTGAAAGACTAAATGAATTCAACCACAAAACCCTAGCCTAACAATAAAAAAGATCCACCATAACATATGAAGATTACCTAAGACAATGCAAATCAAATGAAAACACAAAGATTATACCATCACATGTACAATAGGGTTTGGATCTCCATTCTTCCTATCTCCATTGATATTGCTTGATATATTTGCTCTCAGATTTTATGTGTGCACAAGAGCTCAACAAAGAACGGAAATGTGGTTGCAAGTAGGATTGCATATGAAAGATTGAATGCTAGGTTGCTTCAATACAATGCATAGGATGTGTGTAGATTGATTGATTAGGATGCATAGATTGATTAGAATGTATATGTCCAGAGGTTGAAATGCATAGAATCTGTAGTGTTGATAATGAAGGAAGCATCTCCTTATATAGAAGACACTATAAGAAATGGAGGGATAAGATTGAGAGGTGTAAAAGATAAATGGTCGACTATGATTAGAGGGTAGGTAAAAGAAATAATAAAATAATGAGAGGGTAGGTAGTGTATGAATTAAGAGATGAATGACATGTGTCATAGGTAGAAAAGGCTAATGAATTAATTAAATAAATAAAGATTTATTTAATTAATAGAAGAAGTGGGATCAATTAAATAAATAAGATATTTATTTAATTCAGGAAAAGGTTAATTTAAATAGATAAATGTATTTATTTAAATGAGAAATAAGGCTAGAAGAGGATAAATGAATTAATTAAATAAATAAAGATTTATTTAATTAATAGAAGAATTAGGCTTATATAATTAAATAAATAAAAATATTTATTTGATTAGACATGACAATTTTAGGTGTCTACACATACCACTTCACTTTTTCACATATGTCGGTTCACAACATCATACCGGTTCTCTTTGTCAGCTACTTAACTTCAATAATCTTGTTCACTCTTCATCATGTTACCAATTCACTCTTCAGTATATTATTGGTTCTCTTTCAGCATATTGACATCAATGACAACACAATATCATCATGTCAACATATTTTGCACATATGCCAACACTATCAAGGCAATCAATGAGAGGTTGGACAGGGAGATAGAGAAGAAAGAGAAGAATAACGAAAAAAATGTCGTGTGAGAATCCCACCCTTATTTCCCCTATTGCAATTGATCATGGACCACATACAGATTATGAGGTAGCGACAGGTACACTCTCAGAATTGGAGAAATGGTTTGAAGATACAAAGAGATAAGCAGATGATTTCATTACTCATCTTTTCCAGGCTTTTGACAAGACAACGACACTCATATTTAGGATACAATATCTAGAGGGAGTTTGGAAGGAATTCTGACCTATTCAGGAGCGGACTATTCCACGCCTCAAAGCCTTGAAGATAATTCCTATGTCCATATTGATCAGGGAGAATATTGTGCATGATGGATACATACACGATTTCCATGGTTGATATTGTTTATTGGCCATGAAGAAATCAACTTATGAGCACGTGCACAAAATAATTGTGCAGAGATGGAAGGATCAATTCATGAGATCCAATCGAAGATCCTTGCCTCAATTGAAGAATTATTGGGATGGATGTCAGTGAAGCCAATGGTTTGCACTTACCAGAATTGAGAGACAAGATGTAGTTCATGTACTTCAATCAGTTGGACTCTTTGAAGAATAGTCAGATGGATGACTTAGTTTCTTCATTGATTCATGTCCATAACTCGCAGAAGCTTGTGCCAGATTGGGAGAACACCTTGGATGCTTGCTCGGATGTGTTGGACGTGATTGATTTACAACAGGATACCTTACCCAACATTTCCATGGAGGAATTAGATTTTGTACTAGCTAGATTCTTGTATTATGTCATGAGAGAAAGAGATGTAGGACATAATCTTCTAAAAAAATCCCTATTTGATGACTAGGTGTCCTTCTATTGGGTCATGTGTTGGTGGCTCCATTTTTTATGTAAACTCTAATTAGGGCAACTTTAGGGCTTTGTTGGCATGATCTTGGCCCTTGATTTTGATTTAATCTTGGCCATCCATTTTGTTTGAGACTATATAAGCCCCATTGCATCTCATTTATAAGAAATTTTTTGAGAATTGTTGGTAGATGCTGGAGATTTGAATATAAATTATTGTTTGAATTGATGGTGATTTTTGTTTAAGTGTTGTCTTGCATTCAAGGTTCTCGATTCTTCCAAGTTAGATTAGAATTTTAGATTTAGAATTTGCTTTCAAGTTTTGTTAGATTGATTGAAAGAATTTGTTGAATGTATTTTTTTGGAATCCATTTATCCATACCACTAGCCTCTGACTGATTGTAAGTGTGCTTTGTGTGATCAACTGGAAATTTATGCAAGCTTAAACTTTGATTATTATATGTCCATTATTATGCATCAACTTGGATGGTATCAATGTTTGATGGTAGTATTATGAATATTTTTAGAAATATACCTTAGATGATTGCACTAAGATTGTGTCAAAATCTGTTCGACTTGATGGTGAGACCTTGCCTAGTTTGATTCCACTAAATTTGTTCACCACTTCTTGCATTCTAGGCTTAGAATAGACTTCCTAACCCTATTATTTTTTACCTTTTTTAGAAAGTCTTGTTAGAATTGAGTCAAGAACTTCATTGTTAAATCCTAAGTTATCAACACACCTATTCCATATTCATAATAAGCAAAGTTGATATGAACAATTGTGTAAGTCCCCAAGTGAAAACAACAATTGACATCGACCATTGAGTTACCCACTCGTCAAGACCTAAATGTAGAAACCTTGGAATCATTTTAGTTGATCTTACCCTTAGCATCTGAGGTGATTTTGTTCAAGAGAGGGTAATGTACTTTGGTATTTTATTCTAATGCTTGCATATGCATAAAACACACATCAACAAGATCTAGGAGAAGAATTACAAAGAATATTTGTGTTTGGGTGTGTCTTTGCAATGCATTGATGCATGTGTGCCCCTTGATTATGAAGCTATAATATCATAAAGAGTCATTTCATTGTTTGATATTTGACTCTACTGCCCAAAATAGGTATTTATCCAGAAAATTGTTTGCTCAAAGGGTCTAGGCAACCACTAAAGATTGAAAGATAAATCATTTTACTCAATTTTGTTTCCTATTTTGTTTTAATTTAGTGTTTCACCTTCTTAGATTTCAAAGTGTGATAAAACTAAAGATATTGCCAGCTTGGTTATCTTACACATCTTAGTTGCATGAATGAGAACATATATTTTCTTGGTGTTAATGGAAGTAATCTCAATTGAAGTTGTTTGTAAGGGCATACCTCCCTAGGTCTGGAAAAGCTTGAAGTGCAAGGGAAATAGGTACATGCACTCTCCTGTTCATTGGTAAAAGTACCATATGAACTTAATAATAAGTCATGGAAAACCTTTAGGGTTCAATGGGTGCAAATCTGGAAAACACGAATAGTTGGCACACTATTCTTTGTCAAGGTAGTGATGATTTTCAATTGGTGATGTCTTGGATATGTTCTCCAAGCATTTATGAGTTGATTTGGTACAACCTTATTCTTTTGACACATGCTTGTACTTGGGAAAATCATTGCTACTGTTGTTGTCCTCTTTTTATAGCACTTAAATCAAATTGTACTTCACTCATTTCAGTCACGATCAACAATGGTTATTGTTTACTACAAACATTTACAACTATATGAGTTTGTATTATGAAGGGTTGTGATGTAAACTATATAATAGATTACTCTCAGAGTACAATCAGGACAACAAACTTCTACATGCTATGGTCCATCTTTCATAGGTCCATAGAGTGTAATAGTGAGCGTTAGCACCACTTTCCACTTTACAATCGAGATATACATGACTTCAATTCTTGGTTGACAGATGAGTTGGATGGTTTCTGTTATCACAAATGCTCGCACCCTTGTTGAGATATCAACTTAGCAACCTTGTGAAACATGGAAACAACCTCAAAGTGTGGGACCTTGCGCAAGGAGTTGAATCTCTGGAAAAGGCCCACTTCTTTCTCAATCTAGGTGCAGGTGTTAAACCAACTCAACACTTCAAAACTTACTCCCAAGCCTATTCTAACAACTTGCAAAGGTAAAGGGAAGAGAGAATTGCTTGAAATAAAAGGATGTGATGCACCAAGAAGAGATTTTTCCTCTCCCTACCCGAAATGACACAAAGAATCAACTGAAAAACCCAGGAGATGCACAAAATTCAGTTGTATGAGTGACCCCAATGCATGTATGAAGGTTAGAATTCGTTGAATGCCAAGAGGGGAGAATGTTTCCCACAAGTCACACTTAGAAATAAGTTAACACAAAATAAATGAGAGAAGAGCCACATAACATACACCTATGATGAAGGTAAGAAAACATACACAACATACATAAGTTGAAATAAGACAAGAATAGTGATTTCAATTAATTATAAGGCCAATAAGGCAAGAATGGTGATTTCAATTAATTATAAGGCCAATGGCCAACTTACAGTTGAAAAATACAGAATAATACAAGACAAGTGAGAGAGCATAGGATATCTCAAGCTAGCAGGGAGAGAACCCTTTACAATGAGGCTTAACAACATTTATATAGAAAAATGGTTACAAGAGTGATCATGACCCTTGTATGTCAGTCTAGGAGTGCAGGGAAGTACATGCACTTGACTTATGTACATGCAAGCAACCTAGCCATACCCACAAAAGGAAACCCTGAGAAGGGTGGATTGACTAACCTTCCAAAGTCAAAGTATGTAGACATGACATAAGTCACTACAACAAGCAAGGCCCTGTACCTCTCTTGATGGAAATCCTGCCAAAAACATTAAATGCACCCTCGTGGCTCCACAAAAGAAGGTGCACACATCACAAAAGTTGTCAGAGCATTTAAAGCTTTGAGTGTTGATCACGCCATTCAAAAGTGTTGCAAGCCAAAAGGTGTTTGGAAAACTTCAAGGACCTGGGTCATCGAAGTTGGGGAAACTTCAGAGACATGGGTCACCGAAGTTGGGAAGACTTGGGAACCTAGAAACTTTGGGGTTTCAGAGTTCTGGGGTTGAGGAAGAGAATACTTAGGAACTTCAGAGACCTGGTTCACTGAAGTTGGGAAGACTTGGGAACCTGGTAACCTCGGGGTTCCGGAGTTCCGGGGTTGAGGAAGAGAAGACTTAGGAACTTCAGAGACCTGGGTCACCAAAGTTGGAAAGACTTGGGAACCTGGGGGGATTGACAAGGCAATACTTCATACTTCATGATTCCATTGTTTTCTCCTTGATCAATGGAGACAATGGTGGTCCATAGAACATATCTCTGATCGGTTCTCACTAATGGACCAAGGGTTTCATAAAATGACAATGTTTTTGGCGACCTTTGCAGGATGCTTGCCTGCCAAGCATATAGATCAGTAGCCTGAGGAGCCATTGGGCACTGAGTCATTGAAAGACCCAAAACTTGTGTGCACCATCACTTGGAGGAAAATTAGAAACTAGAGCATACACCCTCTTAAGGAGAATGCGGTAGGTGCACAAGCACTTATGAGAGCAAAACAACATATAGTCTAATATTTACATAGTCATCAACACCCTCTTCAGAAGCAGGGCTTGAGATGAATCCCATTCACTGGGATTGGAAGAACTTCACCATCAATCTTGGAGAGATGAAATGCATTGGCATCCTTGCAACTAGTGATGACATATGGACCACTCCAGATAGCATCAAATTTGGAGTGTTGCCCAGCTTTGGCTCTGTCTGCATCCCACTTGAGAACTAGATCTCCCTCTTTGAAGACCCTATTAGTAGCCTTTTTGTCAAAAACCTTCTTAACCTGCTCTTGATGAGTGTCAAGTGTTTGCATATCCTGACTTCTAACCTCCTCCATCTCCATTAGCTCAGCTAGCCTTATTGTCATGGCATAATTCTTTGTTAACTCTTGTTGATGTGCTAGTTCAAGAGAGGGTAACTCTAGGGAAGTTGGGATTCTTTCTTCCTTCCCATAAACTAGTATGAAAGGGGAGTTACTGATCGCCCTCTTAGGTGTGATCATGTCAGCCCATAAGGTTGTCCTCAACTTAGTATACCATGCTCTCTGGTTTTCTTCAATCGTCCTTTTAATTATCCTGATGATGTTCTTGTTGGAAGATTCAACTAAGCCATTACCTTGAGGGTAATAGTTGAATGACGTCTTCAAGTATACACCATACTTAACTTCCCAAGAGCTTATTTGGGTTCCAACAAATGCCTTGTCATTGTATGATATGATGGTGGAGGGGACACCGAATCTTGTCACAATTCCATCAAGGAATTCCAACACCGAGGCCTCAGCCGCATCCCTCAATGCAACTGCCTTTGTCCAACTAGTGAAGTAATCTGCTGCAGCCAAGATCCACTTATGACCAACACTAGAAGGTGGATTTATCATACCAATGAATTCTAAACCCCATTGGGCGAATGGTTGATCTGCTTGGATGGGGTGAAGAGGTAGGGTAGCTAGTCTTTGCTTCCAAGAGAAGAGAGCATATTTCTTGCAACTCTTCACCCATCTATGTGAGTCATTGAATAAGGATGGCCAGTAATAACCAGACCTCACTATTTTAATATCCGTAGTCCTTGCAGAGAAGTGGCCCCTTGAAGAGCCATCATGAAATTCCTCTAACAATCTACTGACTTGGTTTTGCTCGATACATCTTAGTAGACTCCATTAGAGTCTTTCGAAAAAGAGTTCCATTCACTATGACATAGGGAATGGACTGTAACCTGAAATGCCTTCTTTTGGTCTTGTCCAGACCTTAGGGGTATCTATCTTCCATTAAGAAGCTGATCATGTCACTTACCCAACTGAATTGAGTGTTGTTGCCAGTTGGTTGATCCTCTTGTAACACAAGGGCAACCTCTGAAGTAGTCTCAAAAGATGAGACAAGTTGTTCACATAGGCTCCTATCTCTTACAAGCTTGGTGATCTTGATGTTGATGTCATACTCCATGACCTTGGTTATCCACCCAACCCTCTTCTCATTGATGTCCTTATTTAGAAGGAAATCTTTGACACTTGCATGCAGAACTAAGAGTTGGATCTTGTTGTTGGACAACATGTGTCTAAACTTTTTTAATGCCCTTACAACAACGAGGACTTGCTTTTCTACATAACTATACTTAAGCTCACGGTCCTTTAGCCCCTCACTAAAGAAAGCAATAGGTTGCTCCAAATTATCATCGTTTAGTTGTGTTAGGACAACTGAGATGTTGGATTCTCCTCTGAAGGTATAGAGGATAAAATCCCTTTCATAATTAGGATCGACAAGGGTAGGGGCCTGAGCAATTGCTTGTTTGATCTCTTCAAAATTGGCCCTCCCCTCCTTGGTCCTACTGAAAGCCAAGTTTTTCTTCAACATGGAAGTGAGGGGTTTTACCATGGTGGCAAGGTTGGGAATGAAACTCCTCACAAAGTTTATCCTACCAAGGAAATTTTGCAATCCTTTCTTGTGACTGGGGAGTGGAAGAGAAAGAATAGCCTCCACTCGCTCTGGATCAATGGTCAAACTCTCCTTGGATACGATGTTTCCTAGCAATCTTCCTTGATCAGTAGAAAATAAACACTTGCTAGGGTTCAAGGACACACCATACTCCCTGCATTTCATGAACACCCGCTCAAGATGACCAAGATGGTTAGCTACATGCTTCAAATAAACAATTATGTCATCAAGGTATACAAGCACAGACTTTGCTAATGCACCCTTGAAAGCCATGTGCATTTCTCTTTGGAATGTGACACCTACATTGGTTAGCCCAAAGGGCATTTTAAAATAAGCATAGGTACCCCACTTAGTAGTAAATGCAGTCTTGTATTGGTTTGATTCTTGGACCAAGATCTGATTGTAGCTTGAATACCCATCCAAGAATGAAAATCTTTCAAAGCCACTGACCTTTTGGAGAATCTGCTCCATAGAGGGAAGGGGATAGTGATCCTTGAGGGAGGCTCTATTGATATCCCTAAAGTCTACACATAGTCTGATTTCCCCATTCTTCTTTCTTACAGGGACAAGGTTGGCCACCCAGGAGGAGTGCTTGATAGGGAAGATGATATTGGCTTCTATGAGCTTGGTCAACTCCTTCCTCATTAGTGGCTCAATCTTGGGGTTTATTGGCCTTTGCTTTTGTCTAACTCGCTTTATATCCGGGTTTAGCTCTATAGTATGCTAGGCTAAGATAGGGTCAAAACCCTTTAAGTCTTCATAGGTCCAAGCAACTATGTCATCATACTTTTGACAAAGCTCAACAAAGGCCTCTTGTTCAGTTGAGGGACACACCTTGCCCAAGTTTAGAGACCTACCTTCAACGAGAACAACCAGCTTGTAATCCCCCCTCTTTGCATCTAAGTTCATCTTCTTCTTCAAATGATCATTTGAGTTGAAAATGCCTTCCAAGGTAACTAGACCTTTAGGAAACTTGTTGGAGTTGAGCTGCATGATTTGATCTCCATACTGGTCATGCAACTTAGACTGATTTTTAGCAGAAAACTCTGCTTCATTTTGCAAGAAGTTGACGATTTGTTGATCGCTTTCGAACACTTGCCAATTTACCTGATTGTATGGGACAACAAGCCTCACAACAAACTTGATGTGTTTCTCCTTCTCACTTGAAACATGCGTTGGTATGTCGAATTGAGCACCAATTGCTACAAGCCTATCAACATGCTTGTTCTGACTTCTAGGAATGCTCTGGATATTGAAGGCCTCAAATCCTTCAATCAAATCCCAAACCCTATGTTTGTATGATTTGAGTAGGTTGTTTTTTGCTACACTTTGGGCTCGGATGTGGTTAACAACCACTCACTATCTCCAAATACTTGCAAAGATTTGATCTTTCTACTTTGTACAAGTTGGAGAACTTGGATCAAGGCTTCATACTCAACAACATTGTTGGTGCAACCAAATTAAAGCCTAAAAGAGAAGAAATATTTCTCCTGCTTAGGAGAAACAAGCATCACACCAGCACCTGCACCATTCTTGTTTCTTGAACCATGAAAAAACATGTTCCATAACCCCTCTAAGTCTCCTTGTGTCTTGATGAGGTTAGGGATAGGAGTATCCTCTTCATGGATATAATAGGTGCTAAGCCTAGTCTCTTCAGTCTCAACTAATGGATCAAATTGAAAAGCATTGGCCCATTCATCCAACAAGCAATCGGGAACCTCTTGCAAAAGAGTGGTAGGCTCACGGACATCAGACTCCTCCCCTCTTCATGCAAAGTGCAATTCATGTTTATAGGGCTAGGGGTGTAGGGCTCAATGTGGTTTTGGGCAATGGGCTCTGCCCTTATGATAACCTTGGTACCATACCTTGTTCGAAATAGCATGTGGGACCAATCAGAAGATAGGTACCCACCTATCTTGGCGGTGAAGTCTCTAGATAGGTAGATGGAAAAGAAGGTAGGGAGGTCGATGATTGATACGTCTTGCAAGACAGTGCAACCAGGACATGCATGCAAGGTTAACTTCAATTTTTTTACCACTCCTACTGTCTTAATAGAAGTGCCATCTAATTGGACCACCCCTTTAGTTACAAGTTCATATTCTATGCCAAGAAGATCAACTACCTTCTTGGGCATGACTGAGCTACTAGATCCTGAATCTATCATACAGTTGTGAACCAAGTTATCTCCTATGATTAAGGAGAGATAGAAAGGGGGAGGCTTGCAGATCTTACTTTAATAATCTTCCTCCTTGGGTTGCACCAAATTGGTGGAGACTGCCTTTCTGCTAACTGTTGCCTCATCACCTAACTGATCGACGTCCTTTAGTGCCTCTTTAAGAAAATCTCTTTGACATGGGATCGAAAGGGCCTTTCACATAGTGACATTGAGGTTGGCCTTCTTCATCTAATCAACTATGTTGAAAGGAACACCAACTGACTTTAGAGGCCCCTTTGAGGCTACAAGGTCTACTTTTTCTCTTTGGATGACTTGGGCCTCTTCTTGCCTCTTGCTCCGTTGCATGGTACTCTAGCTTGTATCATGGGCAGCTACATTGGGTGTTGGAGCTTGGGCTGATGTTGAAGGTGAGGCAACCTCCATGGCTCTCTTCTTTGACCTTGTATATTGCAGCATAGACTCGCCATTTGTTTGGTTAAAATCGCATAATTTTGCTTCCTGCCAATTCACAAAGGTAGAATCCCCTTGTAAGTAATCCTGAGTGCCAACACTAGGCTGATTTGGGTCATATTGCTGGCCAGAAGTGGTCGGCTCATCCTGCACCACTAAGGTTTGGAAAAAACCTCCATTTTGGCATACACCTTGGTTGTGTGGTTGATTGCATGGTTGACACCAATCTTGTTCTTGGGCGAGGTTATATTGCATTGAAACTATCACCTTTGAGTTGCTTGCAACTGTGGGGTTCACACTATTCAAAGGCCTGGCATTGCTCCATTGGTTTTTCCCTTGAAAGGGTGGCCTATTCTGCTAATAGTTCTGATTTTGTGCCTGATAAGGTCTGCTATGCGGGCTTGTTGCCTCTTTAGCATCACCAACTCATTCCTAAAATTTTGCGATAGAGAATTGACCTCATGGAGCTCATTGGAGGATGTAGATGGTGTGGATGATTGTCCTACGGGTGCCATGGAGATAGGAGCCAAGGTGGGTTGTTGAGTAGGAGCTTCTTGGAAAAGAGGCATTGGAGGCCTTGGAGCTATCTTCCCAGCCCAAATCAAATAAATTTTTTTCTCTTATGGCTATGTCATATACACCCGGTAGAGAGGCTCCACCCATTGATTGGATCATAACAACTATATCTCTATTGACAACTCTAAGATAATACAAGAAGACATGATTTGGAGATGGCTTCACTAGAGTAGGAATTCTATTCCATGTCTTATGGAATCTACAATTGAAATCTCCCATGAACTCATGAGGTTCCCTCTTGATCGTAGTCAACTGCTCTACAAGTGATAGGTGATCACTTTTGTCTTCGAAATGGTTGCACAACCTCTCCCCCAATTCATCCCAATTGTGAATGAAGCTAGACGACAACCCTCTATACAAGTGAAAAACTTTGCCTTTCAAAGATGTGGCCAAGAGTTCGACAACAACATCATCTTGAGTGATATTATGAATAGAGAAGATGTTTGCAATGTCTTGAATATGCTCAATGGGCATAGTAGCTGTTTCACTAGTGAAGTATGGTATACTCTTCAATGCAACCATTGGTATATCATTCTATTGAGTCAAATTAAGGGGACTCCCCCAATTGAAGGTAACAAAAATCTGATTTCTTTCCATTTGAAATAATGGTCTATTGATATAAGTAGTGGGAGCCCTTGACAGTAAGGATCTTGTAAATGGAGGGGTAGAATGAGACTTGGGAGATGGAGTGTTTACATCCCTAACCTCCCTGATTGGTGATAATGCAGGTCTACCTCTCTGCCTTCTAGATCCTGGAGATGAGAGTTCTTCAAATTGGAAACTACCTCTAGAAGATGCCCTTGTATGAATTTTGGGCATGAAATCTGGAGCTGCAACAAGTCATGAGCAAGCAGTGGACCTGTTGAGCAGAGACTTTAGAACCTGGGGGTTCCGGGGTTAAGCACTTCAGAACCTGGGGGTTCCGGACCTCTGGAGTTGTGAAAGTGCGATGACTTGGGAACTTGGGGGTTATGGGGTCCCTAAGTTATGTACTTTGTATCAACAAGAACTAGACTTTGAGCAGAGTTGCCAAGTGCTTGAAAGGTTATTGCCTCTAAAGGTTGAAACACTAAGAATTAGCACTGGATCCTTAACATGTATGTTGAACTAAGCCCCACCGGGCATGCCAAAAATTGTTATCACAAAAGCTCGCACCCTTGCTGAGCTATCAACTCAGCAACCTTGTAAAAAATGGAAACAACCTCGAAGTGTGGGACCTTGCGCAAGGGGTTGAATCTCTGGAGAAGACCGACTTCCTTCTCAATCCAGGTGCAGGTGTTGAACCAACTCAAAACTTCAAAACTTACTCCTAAGCCTATCCTAACAACTTGCAGAGGTAAAGGGAATAGAGAATTGCTTGAAATAAAAGGAGGCGATGCACCAAGAAAAGATTGTTCCTCTCCCTACCTGAAATGACACAAAGAATCAACTGAAAAACCTAGGAGATGCACAAACTTCAGTTGTATGAGTGACCCCAATGCATGTATGGAGGTTAGAATTCATTGAATGCCAAGAGGGGAGAAGGTTTCCCACAAGTCACACTCAGAAATAAGTTAACACAACATAAATGAGAGAAGAGCCACAAAACATACACCTATGATGAAGGTAAGAAAACATACACAACATACATAAGTTGAAAGAAGGCAATAATGGTGATTTCAATTAATTATAAGGCCAATGGCCAACTTACAGTTGCAAAATACAGAATAATACAAGAGAAGTGAGAGAGCATAGAATAGCTCAAGCTAGTAGGGAGAGAACCCTTTACAATGAGGCTTAACAACATTTATATAGAAAAATGGTTACAAGAGTGATCATAAACCTTGTATGTCAGTTTGGGAGTGCAGGGAAGAGCATGCATTTGACTTCTGTACATGCAAGTAACCTAGCCATACCCAAAAAAGGCAACCCTGAGAAGGGTGGATTGACTGACCTTCCAAAGTCAGAGTATGCAGATATGACATAAGTCGCTACAACAAGCATGGTCTCGTACCTCTCTTGATGGAAATCCTGCCAAAAACATTAAATGCACCCCCGTGGCTCCACAAAAGAAGGTGCACAAGTCACAAAAGTTGTTGGAGCATTTAAAGCTTTGAGTGTCAATCACACCATTTAGAAGTGTTGCAAACCAGAAGGAGTTTGGAAAACTTCGGGGACTTGGGTCATCGAAGTTGGGGAAACTTCGGAGACTTGGGTCACCGAAGTTGGGAAGACTTGGGAACCTGGGAACTTTGGGGTTCTGGAGTTCCGAGGTTGAGGAAGAGAAGACTTAGGAACTTCGGAGACCTGGGTCACCAAAGTTGGGAAGACTTAGGAACTTCGGAGACCTGGGTCACCGAAGTTGGGGAAACTTTGGGGACTTGGGTCACTAAAGTTGGGGAAACTTCAGAGACCTGGGTCACCAAAGTTGGGAAGAGTTGGGAACTTGGGAACCTTGAGGTTCCGGAGTTCCAGGGTTGAGGAAGAGAAGAATTAGGAACTTCAGAGACCTAGGTCACTGAAGTTGGGGAAACTTCAAAGACTTGGGTCACCGAAGTTGGGAAGACTTGGGAAGCTGGGGGGCCCGATAAGACAACACTTCATACTTCATGATTCCATTGTTTTCTCCTTGATCAACTGAGGCATCGGTGGTCCATAGAACATATCTATGATCGGTTCTCACTGATGGACCAAGGGTGTCATAAAATAACAACAGTTTCTTTAGACCAATAGTTGAGTACTTTATGGTTGAGGTGATTTGATCATAGGAGATGACTTTGCAACTATTTCCATATTCATCTTTCCTATATTTTTAGTAGGATTCCAAATCGATCACCATTGCCTTACATTTCCACATTGGTTAAGGTGTTATTCTTTGGTGAGAAAATTGATTTCGAGCGTTGGCAGGCTTAGGGTAGTTGGTTATGTGAATTTTTTTGGATACAATTCATCTACTTATTCCATCCACCCTGGCGAGTGACATGTACTGTAGATACTTCATGGAGATGGTGTGCATATCTTTATATGATACCTTATTGACTGTAGTTGTTTGGGTTTGTTGGTGTGGTGGAACCTTTCTCTCAACAATTGGAGATTAAGTGTCAATGATATGATTTCAGCTGATGTTGGTCTCCTTCATCTATGATAGAGTTCTATTTTTGGGATGAGCAAATTTTTCTTCCTATTGCCTAGGATCATGTTTGATATAGGGATTGTAGTTATGGACTTACTAGAATGCTACAACAAGAGATGTTTCATGGTATGGGTTTCAACCCTCACAGGGATTTCAGATTGGGTTTTATTATGATGATTACTTTTGGGAGTTCTAAGAGAGGAGAGTGCAGTTATGGCACGATGATTTAATAGTATTGATAAGGGTGGCACGATGTCAACATGGTGGTTCTTTTCTGATGTTGACTTGAGACCTTGGGATCATTCTTGGTTTTAGTTCGGATTTGTCTGATGATTGTAGAGTTGCTTTGGCATTGCTTCAGAACATGTAATCTTTGGGAAGGGCGGATTGTAATGTCCCCATTTTCAAGTTCTCTTGTAGTGTAGTTGGTGTTGGATTTTGTGTGAACATCATAAGAGGAGTATTTCAATGTTCCTAGTGTTTTCACGAAGTTCCAAGACTTGCCCAGACTCTCAGAGACTCGGCGAGTTGCAAGTCAAGTCACCTTTAGCGTGTCCCAGGGATCCGAACTTGGACTCGGATCGAGTTTGGGTGAGATTCTCCAAGTCCTGGTGAGGTGTGTCTTTTGGACTCAACCATACAATTTTTTTAATTTTTTTAAATCTCAAAATTTAAATGCTTTTTTGGTTTATGACATGCCCCAAAAATATATGTGAAATATAACAATTAACTCCCCATCTTTGTTTTCAAGTCAGTCTCATTCTCTTCATCAGAATATATACATGAAATATAACATTTAAATATAAGGACTTATACTTAAATGTTATATTTCATGTATATATTGGCAAGATGTTTGAGAGTGTTTCAGATTTCTAGGAGTTATAATGCAAATTCTAGGTTTGAGAAGATCTTACAAATTTTCAGACACTCAAATTTCAATAATAAACATGCTCCTATTACTATTCTCTTGCTCTCTCTATCTCACTCATTTGAGTTGCTTTGAACTGTCGACCTATCTCTCTCCCTATCAGTCTTCCTCTATCCCCTCTCTCTACCTCTCTATATCTCAACATGTAAGGTCTAAACATGTAACGGGCCAATGATGAATCATGAACATACAAATTTACATAATACATATCCCTTGTTGCAAATCTCTGCATATTCATAGTTAAAAAATATTTTAGCGACTACATCATCCAGGACCTACCTTAGATGCCTTTGTAGGAGGGATGCAAGCTTCTCCGAGCCATAGACCTCTGGTTATTGTTTTGATATTTTTTTGGAATATTTGATGTCATGGATTTCATATTCCATGAGTTTTGTATACATTTGACAATATTTATATATTTAAGTGTGCTATTTCCTTCAGCTACAATTTTCTTTTATACTTATGTGAACGATGTATACTTGTGTATGTGATCAAATTAGCTTCTATTTGTTGATGTTATTGCGTCTTTAAGGTTTATTTAATAATGGGTGCATGAAACAAGTTTCAAGTCTTTAAAAATCTCTATTTTTTTTTGGTTTTTCACTTGCCTAGTTTGCATCGAGTCACCCTCGTCAAGTCCGAGTCTTGGATCCATGGTTCAAAAAGATTAGTGGAGATGAATGACACTTTTTGGAGTGATTGGACATCTTGTTTGTACATACTGTATTTAGTAAGTGTTAGTCTAGAGATCGATTAGAGCAGTTGGGAGTTTTGGATGACTTACTATTTTTAGCATATTACTATTTTTAGTAAGTGCTATATTTGACGAGTCTCAATGATAGTTCCCCTCAACTTTAGAGAGTAGTATCTTCAGTTTCACGGTTTGCATAGTTTTTGCTATTTTTAGCATATTACTATTTATCTTAAGTGTTATTTATGGTAATTTTTTTTAGTCCGAACCTTCCCTAAACATCAATATGTAGAGTCTTTAGTATGAGAACTTGGTGATTTTTCCTAAGACTGACAAATATTATTCTATTTATTTCAATTAAATATTTTATAAAATGACTATGAAATGAGTGAAATAAATTGTCAAATGACCCCACCTTGGCTACGCCTAGTCAGATACAACTTCAAGTTGTTTTTGCAAAGTGACTAGGTGGGCCTAGTGGTGGACATGGGGACTTTAGTGGGAAATTAAAGATTAAAGTGAAAATTGAAAAGGCAAAGTGGACGTGGGATTTGACGGAGAAAATAGAAGAACTAAAAAGCAATATTTTATGAGTAAAATGTGGACGTCCACTTGGGGTGGAAGATCAACTCTTGTTGGAGACACCATTCAGGTATTTTAGAGTATTCGGATTTGATCACTCGTGTGGTTTGTATCAAAGCAGTCTATGGGAGTTTGGATTATTATTGGCAAACATTGTGAAGGAGTTTGGATGGCATACTTGTTGAAGCTGAGTGTTGGACATTGCTGGTGCTACAGGGACTCGCAGCTATAGTGTCACGACAGCATTACAGTTTTTTTTGCTGCATGATTCAGTCTGAGATAAACATTAAATGCTCCTATCCTTGGGAATTGAATGTGTAGAATTTTGAAGGTGATTTGACTTGGTTCCTAGCTGTTTGTCTTGTCCCAGTGCTTGTGACTCTGCTGGGTATGCTTGAAAAGTATCTTCTGATATGTGTTTGACCTTTTTCCTGCCATTCAGAGGGTGCTAAACAAGGTGGGAGTGAATAAGGTGTTTGTGTCCATTGCTAGGGTGTCCGAGGTGAAGTTGGAAGTTGATGGCAGAGGTTACCTTTGCTGTTGGAGACTGTATCAGACCATTTCTACACCTGTTCATTGCCAAGATTTACTTAAGAGACCTATTCCTTTAGAAAGCAGTGAGATAAAGTTGATTGGAGGTTGTTATTAGTGGCCCCCTCTGCTGATTGGAACAGTAACAGTCCTTTTTCGAACCTGCTATCACCCAGAAAAGTGCATCAGAACTGAAAACAGTGTTTGAACTGGGTATATCAGATCCACATTGTTCATGATTATCTCCAGAATTGAGTTTGCAAGGATTTTGGGGTGATTTCTATAGGCGAACCTTCAGTTTTGCTTGTTGGTTAGTGCTGGCTGGGTGTTAGGAGGAGTGCTGAGTGAATTATTCATGCTCTATTGCCCGTGGCAGTGCATATAGGAGTATTATAAGAACCGCGACAGATGATGATGATCCTTAAATGAGGTATTTTGTGTTGGAAATCAATATGCATAGCACTAAATATAATAAAGTATTGTTGTGGTATGATATCTTCGAAAACATTTGTAACAGAAATCAAATGCAAATGAAAAATGAATACCAGATTTGTGACAGTAGTAAACCATTAAATACATGTTCATGTTGTTGAATTCATTGAGAAAAAGTTTTCAAAAAGAACTCTGTAACATTGAATGATCATCGAAAAGATTCCAATCAGATTTCTTTATCAGAAGAAGCTTGTTGTTTGCATTGTCAAGTTGTTCACTTAGCTAGCAAAACATTTCAATTTTTTTTTGTGACACAATAGGATGGGACTTTTCAGTAGGTAGTTAGGGATGATATAGCACTTTGAAAAACATTGGAACAAGTTAGTATTGAGGATGTTTCGAAGAGAAAGGCGAGTTTCTTTGTTGCAGGTATGCTCGCAGGGTGTGAGCAGGGGTTTTAGACTTCCATTTTTGGAAAATGAATGAGATTTGAAGCTTTGTTGTCTAATCTTCCTGTGTATGGAGCATTGCTAGTTAGGTGTTCATTATTCTCCAAGTGAAGCAAATTAATTTCAATGATCAAATCAAAGGATTTCAGTCATTCTTTCAAAACAGGGTTGTTCTAGTGTATTAATAAATGTATCCACTTTTTCTTGTAATGCAATATATTAAAAAAAATACATAATATCTGTTTCACTAAAAAACTAATTAAATATACAATTTCAATTCATATTATTCTTTTACAAATATATTAAAAATATATAGCATAATATATAAATGAATAAACCCATTCAAATATTCTTAGAACTCACATAAAAATAAGAATGAAATCATGACTTATGAGGTTTCTCATTCATAAAAACCACGTCAACAAACATATATACAAAAGCACATATATAATGAAACCATGACTTAGGAGGTTCTTCAAGCATAAAAACCTTCTCAATAGATATATATACAAATACATATATAATGAGACCATGACTTCCAAAAACCATGTCAATAGGTATATATAAATATACACATATAATGAAACCATGACTTATGAGGTTCCTCAAACATACGAACCATGTCAATAGGTATATATAAAAAAATGCATATATAATGAAACCATAACTAACGAGGTTCCTCAAACATAAGAACCAGGTCAATAGGTATATATAAAAATACATATATAATGAAACCATGACTTACAAGGTTCTTCAAACATAAGAACCATGTCAATATATATATATATATATATAATGAAACCATGACTTACATGATTCCTTAAACATAAGAACCATGTCAATAGATATATATAAAAATCATATATAATGAAACCATGACTTACTAAGTTCCTTAAACATAAGAACCATATCAATAGGTATATATAAAAATAATAAAGAAAAATTAAACCTCTATTGTTAATCAATAATTGATCTCTTATACTTAGGGTGGGTTAGTTTAGGATGCTCTCCAATCCGTTGCCTTGAAAAGGTACATACCACGCAGGTCCTCCAATGAAGAAAATATTTCTCTCTCTTCAAAACGTGGATTAACTATTAATGGAACTTCAGATTCGTCAGACTCTTCAAAAGGTGTATGAGATATCAATGGAACTTTAGACTCGTCAGACTCTTCAAGAGGCATATTAGCTATCAATGGAACTTCAGGTTCATGAGCCATGATGTTCGCCTCCTCTCCTTTTATTGATAAGATGCTCTGGTTCATTTCATGAGTAGTTTCAGGTATGCTTGTATTTTCTATACCTTGTGAAGCAAGAACGCTATCCCCAACTGGGATTTGGTCACCTCCATCTTCACTAGATTCCAACTTTGGTTCATTCTTACATGAAGATGAATTACTTTCTTTTGATTCTGTTGCTTTTATACCTCTGATCACCTGTGCATGACATACATTATTTGAACTAATGATATTATATATTCAAACATGCAAGAGGAGAGTGTGCACTTATGAATCAAGAAAACTTACATATCTATCTTCATCCTCATAAAGCATCAACAAATCTCCTTTTTGAAGACCATGTTCTCGAATGAAAGCCCCTACAATATGTGTTAAATACAATCCATAAAACTCTCAAATATATGAAGAAAACAATCCATATAAAGCTCCAAAATATATGTAAAATAACGATCCATATAACTCGACAAAATATAATTAAAAAATAATCCAGAGAACTCCAATTCTACTACCCCATTTCAGATTTCTTGAGATCTACTACATTTTCAATTGCATGCATCTTACTCTTATTGTTTGACTATTGAATATTTAAATTTCTTCAAACTTACCCGTATTTTCCAATATATACATTCTAGTCTTATTGTTTGGCCAGAACCTGCACATTATATAGTACAAGATTAATTCACATAAATTTGTTCCTTTTCCTTTTCTTAAAAATATATTTTATATAATATAAGCAACTTCAACCTCCAAAAGCTCTAAAAAAGGTTGTTTTCATTTAAACTTATTGTTTGTGGACTAATTAAGTCTTTTACCATTTTGAATCTTCATATCAATATCAAAATATTCAATAACGACATAATTTAATGATTTACCTGTATTTGAGAATCCAACTGCGATCATTGTCATGGTCCTTTGCTGATATGACAATGCCTTCCTTCATCTCTAGGCGTGGAAGGTTTGCCTCTGCAGCTTTCTAACATGTGATAAGAATAAAAAAGATTATTAAAGATCCCATTTATTTTATAAAAGTCTTAGAATAGGTAAATCTGAGGTGGAAGCTTGAATCTAATAGGTACATATTTTTTCAGCATAGTAATCTATGAAAGAAATAACATTATGCTTGCATGAGAGGCTTGCTTCTGGAATGGAGAGAAATAAAAATAAGAAATTTTAAATTTAAATAGATATTTATTTTCTATTAAGATAAGGTGGGTGTTTGACATGACCTAAATCCTGAACAAAAACAAGGAAGTTGACCAAGGGATAGTTAGAAATAGCTAAAAATTAAGATTAACGAAATGATAATATAACCAATTTGAAGGACAGTAATCCAATTCATGTAAAATATTATCATCTAATTTTTTAATTGAAAAGACAAATCGATTAATGATATTAGATTTTCACAATCAATAAAAAATATTGCTAAATTGTTTCTCATCTCTACCACAAGCAGAACTACCACAAGGCCTTTATTCTCATCTCTTCGCTCTCCCAATACCACAAGGCCTTGGATATGCTAGTGAGAAAGCAAACATCTATTGAACAAGTAATCTATTTTTAGAAGCGAGATGGGAAAAAAATGGTAATAATTATATTGCCATTTTAGACGAATCCAGTTGAGAAATAAGTTGAAATGATTGTTTAAAATACAAATTTGTAAACTATGCACATAAATCGTATCAAAGTGAGTTACTGCTTAAAAAAGAAAATTTGAAACTGTCTTGGAAGTGTTCATCTCATTTATTTTATTAACAAAAAACTTGAAAGAGAGTTCAATTTAAAGACCAATTATTGTTTTAAGAATTTTATTTTTGAGTATTAATGAATAGTTTCATACTCAAAATTCAACTGAAATGCATAAACAAGTCATAAAAATTGCAGCCAATAAACTTATATAAACCCAAGAAAACCAAAAATAGAGAATAAATATAGAAGAGATTTGACAAAGACAGAATAAATCTAGTAAGAAGTTACAAAAGAGATTTGATAAGCTGTAATATGGAAAGGCCAACTGAAATACTTTTGAAAAATTAAGTTTTTTTGTTTTTTTTGAAACAAAAATCTATCGAGATAGCGTACATGAAATAAACTCACCTGCAAATTGCCAGGCTTCTTCGGTTCTTGAGTGAGCTACTTCGGAACAAATAGTCTTCTTGGAATGAATGACATAAGTGAAAGTGTGTAATAGCTATGTGAAAATCTCAAGCTAGTGGGATGGGTTTCAACCCTCACAGGGATTTCAGATTGGGTTTTTATGATGATTACTTTTGGGAGTTCTAAGAGAGGAGAGTGCAGTTATGGCACGATGATTTAATAGTATTGATTAGAATGACACAACGTCAACATGGTGGTTCTTTTCTGATATTGACTTGAGACCCTGGGATCATTCTTGGTTTCAGTTCGGATTTGTCTGATGATTGTGGAGTTTCTTTGGCATTGCTTGAGGACATGCAATCTTTGGGAAGGGTGGATTGTAATGTCCCCATTATCAAGTTCCCTTGTAGTGTAGTTGGTGTTGGCATTTTGCATGTGTGAACATGATAAGAGGAGTATTTCAATGTTCCTAGTGTTTTCATAAAGTTCCAAGACTCGCCCAAACTCTCAGAGACTCAGCGAGTTGCAAGTCAAGTCACCTTAAGTGTGTCCCAGGGATCCGAACTTTGACTCAGATTGAGTTTGGGTGAGATTCGTTGAGTCCTAGTGAGGTGTGTCTTTTGGACTCAGCTAGACTCAATTTTTTTTTAATTTTTTTAAATCTCAAAATTTAAATGCTTTTTTGGTTTATGACATGCCCCCAAAATATACGTGAAATATAACAATTAACTCCCCATCTTTGTCTTCAAGTTAGTGTCATTCTCTTCATCATAATATATACATGAAATATAACATTTAAGTATAAGGACTTATACTTAAATGTTATATTTCATGTATATATTGGCAAGATGTTTGAGAGTGTTTCAGATTTCTAGGAGTTATAATGAAAATTCTAGTTTTGAGAAGATCTTACAAATTTTCAGACACTCAAATTTCAACAATCAACATGCTCCTATTAGTATTCTCTTGCTCTCTCTATCTCACTCATTTGAGTTGCTTTGAACTGTAGACCTATATCTCTCCCTATCACTCTTCCTTTATCCCCTCTCTCTACCTCTTTGTATCTCACTCTCTCCTTTCTCCCCCACGATCTAGGCCTATCTCTCTACCTCTCTCTCTCACCCTTAAATTGTCGCGAGGTGTGCTACCCTCAAACTCATTTTGGTGTTGCCCCCAATCCCCCATCAAACTATAAAGTCTAAACATGTAAGAGGCCAATGATGAATAATGAACATACAAATCTACATAATACATATCCCTTGTTGCAAATCTCTACATATTCATAGTTAAAAAATATTTTAGCGACTACATCATCCAGGACCTACCTTAGATGCCTTTGTAGGAGGGATGCAAGCTTCTCTGAGCCATATACCTCTGGTTATTGTTTTGATATTTGTTTGGAACATTTGATGTCATGGATTTCATATTCCGTGAGTTTTGTATACAATTGACAATATTTATATATTTAAGTGTGCTATTTCCTTCAGCTACAATTTGCTTTTATACTTATGTGAATGATGTATACTTGTGTATGTGATCGAATTAGCTTCTATTTGTTGATGTTATTGTGTCTTTAAGGTTTATTTAATAATGGGTGCATGAAACAAGTTTCAAGTCCTTAAAAATCTCTTTTTTTTTTTTGGTTTTTCACTTGCCTAGTTTGCATCGAGTCACCCTCGTCAAGTCCGAGTCTTGGATCCATGGTTCAAACAGATTAGTGGAGATGAATGACACTTTTTGGAGTGATTGGACAACTTGTTTGTACATACTATATTTAGTAAGTGTTAGTCTGGAGACCGATTAGAGCAGTAGGGAGTTTTGGACGACTTACTATTTTTAGCGTATTACTATTTTTAGTAAGTGCTATATTTGACGAGTCTCAGTGATAGTTCCCCTCAACTTTAGAGAGTAGTATCTTCAGTTTCAGAGTTTGCATAGTTTTTGCTATTTTTAGTATATTACTATTTATTTTAAATGTTATTTTTTTCAGTCCGAACCTTCCCTAAGCGTCAACGTATAGAGTCTTTAGTATGAGAACTTGGTGATTTTTCCTAAGGCTGAAAAATATTATTCTATTTATTTCACTTAAATATTTTATAAAGTGACTATGAAATAAGTGAAATAAATTGTCAAATGAACCCCCCTTGGCTACGCCTAGATAGATACAACTTCAAGTTGCTTTTGCAAAGTGACTAGGTGGGCCTAGTGGTGGACGTGGGGACTTCAGTGAGAAATTAAAGATTAAAGTGAAAATTGAAAAGGCAAAGTGGACATGGGATTTGACGGAGAAAATAGAAGAACTAAAAAGCAATATTTTATGAGTAAAATGTGGACGTCCACTTGGGGTGAAAAAGAAAAGAAATATTTTAGAGGGCAAAATAATATTATTTTATTATCTCTATGTTGCCCTAACTTGTGTTGTCCTAATTTCTCATCGAGTTTCTATATGTTGGAGTTTTGCTACATTTTGGATATGCTGGAGTTTATTATTTCTGGTATTTCTCTCGGATTGAGAAGAAGAAACCTTACATGGTTCAGAGATCGAATGGGGTTCATCATAAGCCTTTGGAGGACGAAATCCTCTTCCAGTAATCAGTTTCGGTGGTGTAAGATCAACTCTAGCTAGTCTTTGTTGGAGACACCATTCAGGTATTTTAGTGTATTCAGATTTGATCACTCGTGTGGTTTCTATCAGAGCAGTCTATAGGAGTTTGGATAATTATTGGCAAACATTGTGAAGGAGTTTGGATGTCATACTTGTTGAAGCTGAGTGTTGGACATTTCTGGTGCTACAGTGACTCGCAGCTATAGTGACATGAATAGTGACTTGCAGCTACAATGACATGAATGGTGACTCACAGCATTACAGTAATTTTTGCTGCATGATTCAGTCTGAGATAAACATTAAATGCTCCTATCCTTGGGAATTGAATGTGTAGAATTTTGAAGGTGATTTGACTTGGTTCCTAGCTGTTTGTCTTGTCCCAGTGCTTGTGACTCAGCTGGGTATGCCTGAAAAGTATCTTCTGATATGTGTTTGACCTTTTTCCTGCCATTCAGAGGGTGCTAAACAAGGTGGGAGTGAATAAGGTGTTTGTGTCCATTGCTAGGGTGTCCGAGGTGAAGTTGGAAGTTGATGGCAGAGGTTACCTTTGCTGTTAGAGACTGTATCAGACCATTTCTACACCTGTTCATTGCCAAGATTTACTTAAGAGACCTATTCCTTTAGAAAGCAGCGAGATAAAGTTGATTGGAGGTTGTTATTAGTGGCCCCTTCTGCTGATTGGAACAGTAACAGTCCTTTTTCGAACCTGCTATCACCCAGAAAAGTGCATCAAAACTAAAAATATTTTTTGAACTGGGTATATCAGATCCACATTGTTCATGATTGTCTCCAGAATTGAGTTTGCAAGGATTTTGGGGTGATTTCTATAGGTGAACCTTCATTTTTACTCGTTGGTTAGTGCTGGCTGGGTGTTAGGAGGAGTGCTGAGTGAATTATTCATGCTCTATTGCCCGTGGCAGTGCATATTGGCGTATTATAAGACCTGCGACAGATGATGATGATCCTTAAATGAGGTATTTTGTGTTGGAAATCAATATGCATAGCACTAAATATAATAAAGTATTGTTGTGGTATGATATCTTCCAAAATGTTTGTAACAGAAGTCAAATGCAAATGAAAAATAAATACCAGATTTGTGACAGTAGTAAACCATTAAATACATGTTCATGTTGTTGAATTCAGTGAGAAAAGTTTTCAAAAAGAACTCTGTAACATTGAATGATCATTGAAAAGATTCCAATCAGATTTCTTTATCAGAAGAAGCTTGTTGTATGCATTGTCAAGTTGTTCAGTTAGCTAGCAAAACATTTCAAATTTTTTTTGTGACAGAATAGGATGGGACATTTCAGTAGGTAGTTAGGGATGATATAGCACTTTGAAAAACATTGGAACAAGTTAGTATTGAGGATGTTTCGAAGAGAAAGGTGAGTTTCTTTGTTGCAGGTATGCTCGCAGGGTGTGAGCAGGGGTTTTAGACTTCCATTTTTGGAAAATGAATGAGATTTGAAGCTTTGTTGTCTAATCTTCCTGTGTATGGAGCATTGTTAGTTAGGTGTTCATTATTCTCCAAGTGAAGCAAATTAATTTCAATGATCAAATCAAAGGATTTCAGGCATTCTTTCAAAACAGGGCTGTTCTAGTGTATTGTTTTATACTTTTTAACTGATAAACTATGAATTTTAGGCGTTGTAGGGAATTTTGAAAGCTCCAATTGATATTGGGAGATGCAAAGGATTAATACAGACCTAATGCACTTGGTCGGAGGTCTTGCAATTAAAAATTGAGTACGAAATCAATTTTTACCTTCGCTGCCCTGTCAGAACCCTACTTAGGGCTTTAGAGAGGAATCTGGAGTTTTGGGGCTTAAACACCTCCCCAACACATGAAATAGGGTTTGTAGGTATATGTCAACCCAACCCATTTGTTCAAGTAGGTTTTGTACCATTTTGGCACGTGTGAGGGTGTTATCAACTTTTCTCTCAAAAACTCAAGTTTGGAGACTAGTAAGGCTAATTAGGAGGTCTTGCAATTAAAAATTGAGTACGAAATCAATTTTTACCTTCACTGCCCTGTCAGAACCCTACTTAGGGCTTTAGAGAGGAATCTGGAGTTTTGGGGCTCAAACACCTCCCCAACACATGAAATAGGGTTTGTAGGTATATGTCAACCAAACCCACTTGTTCAAGTAGGTTTTGTACCATTTTGGCACGTGTGAGGGTGTTATCAACTTTTCTCTCAAAAACTCAAGTTTGGAGACTAGTAAGGCTAATTAGGACTGATTTTTTTCCATTATGAAGGGTTTGCACTTCAGATTGGAGGCTGCCACTGTAGGAGTTGTATCTTCATAAAGGGTATTTGAAAGTCGGTTTAGATTCCCAGGACCTCCATAAAAGTAGCTGTTTCGTCTGATTTGTCCTAAACAAGGCTACTAAGAAGGGACAATTTGTCAAACAAGTCACTGATCATTGTATTTTTGCTGCAAACTCCTTTCCCGTTTGCATCACAAATTTCTCACTCATCAATTTTTTACTGCAAATTATTCTAGCAGCATTGGACAGGAACTCCAGCTGCACTGCAGCCCTCGTTTTAATTTTGAGTATTCACGAATAGTTTGATACTCAAATTTCAAACTGAAATGCATAAACAAATCATAAAATGGTAGCCACTATACTTATTTAAATCGAAGAAAACAAAAAACATAGAATAATTCCAGCAAAAAATTATAGAAGAGATTTGATAAGCTATAATATGGAAAGCCCAACAAAAATACTTGTGAAAAACTAAGAATTTAGTTTTGTTTTTGAAATAGCAGCAGCATTATAAGAGACTACAAAGGTAGTGTAATGAAAGAGACTCACCTGCAAGTAGCGGTGCTTTCTTGGTTCTTGAGTGAGATCCTCTTAGAGCAGAAGGAAGAAAGAACCGAATAGTCTTCTACCTCTTGGAATGGATGACGTGAATGCAATTCTAACATTGTTTGAATGAAGATTTCAAGTGAGAATACCTAATATGGATATTCTTTTTGAAGATCTTAAGCTGGTTGGAGGTTTGGTAAACTAAACTAAATACTTATAGTGAAGCTCAGTCTAACGTCGCTTAATAACCTGAACTTGGCCCTTATGGCAACTTCTCTCATTTTTCAAGATAAAGATTGATGTCAGGAAAATCTAGTTTAACCATATAACTTGAGATAAGTTTAACAATATAATAAGAAAAAATTCAATGTGTTATGTCCACAAATCGGTTTCTTTAAAATATTAATATTTCTGTCCACTTTTTTTTGTTGATGCAATATATTTTAAAAATTTATAATTAATATAAATATCTATTTCAAATAAAAATTAATTAATTAAATATACAATTTCAATTCAAATAATTCTTCTAAGAAATATATATAAAATACTCAACATAATATATCAATGAATAAAACCATGAATATTCATGTAGCTCATATCATAATAAATTAATGACACCATGACTTTTGAGGTTTCTCAAACATAAGAACCGTACCAATAGTTATATATAAAAAAAATAAAAAATACATCGAAAAATCAAACCTCTATAGCTAATCAATAAGTTATCTCTTATGTTCTTATATTTAGGGTGGGTTAGTCCTCCCAACGGTATTTTAGGACCTCCTCCAATTCTTCAAAAGGTGCATTCCTCTTATCCAGTTGATACTCATAATATTTCTCTTCAAATATATCCGCTGGAAGTTCAAGTTTATAAGCCATGATATCTACCTCGTCTTCTTTTACTGGTGGGATGCTTTGGTTCTTCTTTTACTGGTGGGATAGAATAAAAAGAAATATTAAAAGCCCCATTTACTCCATAAAGGCCTGGGAAGTTTAAATTGCAGGTGGAAGCTTGTAATATAAAATACATTTTTTTTCAAGATGGCGACCTCTAAAATGAAATAGCATTATGCCTGCCTTATCATAAGCATGGGAGGCTTGCTTCTGCATATCTCTAATAATGGAGAGGAATCAAAATAGGAAATATTAACTTAACTCTTTTATTTTTTCGTTGACGTGTTTATCTACAGTTCAAGTGGATTGTTATCATCAATTTTTTTTAAATTAAAAAAAAAATAAATTTTAACATACTTCAAAAACCCATTTGTAGGACAATAACAACACAAAATGTTATCATCTAAATGTTATTCTTATAATATTGAACTATATTAAGAAAATGCACTGAGAGGGGGTTTACCAACCTTAGGAAGAACTATTCGTCCAAGATTGCTAACATCACTGTTTTCCAACTGCTTCTGCAAAAGGAGTCTCAATCCTTCATTTGATAATTGTGTCTAGGTATATCAAAGAAACCAAACTGTCAGATTCAAATATATGACAAGTTATGTGGGAAAGCAATACATATCTCAGTGTCCTTAAGTTTATAGAGAAAATACCTTGGTTTCATCTTTGGTGTTTGTTGGATGCAGATGAGCCAGTATAGAGCTATAGAGTCGTTTGTTCTTATATTTAGAGCACCTCTTCTCAAAAACTTGATATGGACGACGTTCTTTAGACCTGCAATCCCTTCTTACCTTGATTCTGTGCTTTCTTCGTTCAAAACTAGTTGCCTTCATGTTATAGGCATAAGATTGCATTTCCTTAAATGCAATGTGTTGTGTACATTTTTCATCTGGAGCCTGGTATGCAAGTTCTAGTTTATCAAAATTTCCTTGAAAGGTTGTATTCTCATTATGAATGCAACTGGAACTGCCAGATAAATTTGTTGAAATGGAAAGTGATGTGGGGTTTTCGAAAATTGGTTCAGCAATAACAGATTCTGTTTGTGGAAACAATGGGAAATCTTTCGCTGCTGATGAAGGAAACTGAATTAGAGGAGTGTGATCACTAGAACTGCCAGATAAATTTGTTGAAATGGGAAGTGATGTGCGTTTCTGGAAAAATGGCTCAACAATGACAGGTCCCGTTTGTGGTAACCATGGCAATTTTGTGGCTACTGATAATGGAGGCTGAATCAGAGGAGCTTGGTCAAAGAATGGGTTGGCATAATTGGCCATTGGAACAGGTGAATACTTCTCATTTGCTTTCTGGGGAATAGGCTGTGGGAAACCAACTTCATTCTTAACTGAAGTAGAGGGTTTGAAATTTAATATAGACTCAAGGCCTCCATTCATAGTGTTCAAATTTTTCTGCAGATTCAACGTGACTAGATAAGTATAATTTTTTTTGGGAAATTACCCCCATCAAAAGAATTATGTCTATAATACATATGCCCTTTCATAAAGCTGTTTTAAGCTAACATCTATATAATCCAGAGGGACTACTTCCATTCATTGATGAAAGAAGATTTGCTATAAGAGGATACCATGAAATTGAAATAAAATATGGGCATTTGAAAGAATGTCATCTATTTTTAATGACGATGAAAAAGTGCCAGAGAAAAATGACTGTACAGATGAAAAGAATTTATTTATATTTCTACCTATAATTGTGTTTTTTTTATATGTTTAATTTAATTATAACTGTAGTTCTAAAATAGCTTTATTTTGTTTTCTAATAACTTAAGTTTATTTTTAAAAGCTGAGTGTACTTATTTTTGCAGTCCAGAACAAAATTTAGCATATAAAATAAATATATATAAATTTAGTCTGTGCAATAGTAAAGAGTTATTTTTAATATGTTATTTGTATCCTTCTAAAGTTTTTTGTTTTTCAAGGAATTTTCATTTCTGTTATATTGTTATATTTATTAATTAATTTCATTTGACACACTACGATTGTTATAGATGTAAGAATTTAATTTTAAAGATACTTTTTTAATATTTTGTATGATTTAAATTAAATATACCAAATAATATATATAGAATGAATAATGATTATTGATTTGAATTACGAATATTTTATTATGTTGAGAGGTAGTTTACAATATCATGATTATGTACATACAATATCTATACTAGGTTTTTCTACAACAATTGCGATCCTTGATCTATCTGTATTGCCAAACAAAACCGCTCTAACAGAACCACTCTAACAGACTACCATGAACTTAGCTGCTCTGCAGTTCTTGTTATATTTATCAAACCCTAAAACCATCCTTGGTTCTCTTCTTTTCACTCTCCTCCCAATACAAGAAGGCCTTGGTATATGCTAGTGAGAAAGTAAACATCTATGCAAGAGGTAATCTATTTTAGGAAGAGAGGGAAAACACGGTGATAAATTGATATCACAATTGTAGATGAATTGAGTTGAGAAATAACTTGAAATGGTTGTTTAAAATAAAGCTTTTAAGCTATACACGTAAATCATATCAAAGTGAGCTATTACTTCAAATTTTATTGTATTTTACCTTTCTCCAGTAGGCGTGATAAGACTGGCCTTAATGAGCAGTTCTTCCATTGCCCTTCAAAAGCCTATAGTACAGGCACTTGAAACAAAAAGAAATCCCAATAACCGTGACACTAGTTAAAAGAGATCTCTGTGGAGGCATTGGAGGTACCATTTATCAAAACAAACAAAGGCTTCTAATTATTCCTCAATGGTTTTTTGGGTGCAAGCCTTTTTTTCATTAGCACATCCTTTAGTATTGATTGTTGTTCTCTGTTCAATTGTCTTTGAAGATTGAAGTGTTCTGGTTTGGTAAGCAAGAATTGATGAGCTATTTCTGAGAATGAGTTGCAAGTAGCAATAGTATCTATGAATTTTGTATTTCTTGTATCCATTAGGTCAGTTATAATGCATTAACCAGGATCTAATTATGTATAGTTGTGTTGCTCTTCTCTAAACACAGACCATTTCAAATATTACAGAAGAGGTCAAGGAATAGGGTTAAGAGTGCTGCATCTGCTGATCATCTCGATAATGAAAGTTGAGTTTCAGAATTAGATTTAAATTCTATTTAGAGAGCCCTTAGGTTTTAGATTGTTGTCTTCTTCATATTTCACAGGTTTAGCACTTCAATGCAAGCAAAAATGTTGTCCTTTCGTTTTAAGTATATTTTTAACCATGGGCAATAAAGAACAATAGGTTTTGTGTTGCCATTAATTTGTGTTCAAAAGGCAGTTGATTTGGAATTGAAAACTTGGTTGTTGATATCTATTGATCTGTGCTCCCTTTATGCTTTGATGGATCTCGATAGCTTCTTTCTAACAAGGGTTTGTTCTATAAATCATTCTTCAGCCTGTAGCAAAATGGGAGCTTTGAAACATGGTGTTGATATGCATTAAAGCATAAAGGATATTGAAATTTTGTCCAATACCTGCACTGATTAAGGGTTTGCATTGGAACTTGTGCTGCAAATATAAGCTAATGTTTTGCGTTCGTAAAATTGGTATTAGTTTGTATTGAAACTTGTGCTGCAAAATACAAGCTAATATTTTCATGTGAACAAATTGCTATTAATTGTGCTTTGTGAATAGTGCCAAGGGGAAAAATTAAAGACGATTCTAATATTTAAGATATTTTTCGATTTTCTATTGTTTTATAGCACGAAATTGTTTTTTGTGGCAAAATGGGAGCTTTGAAACATGGTGTTGATATGCATCAAAGCCTAAGGATAATGAAATTTTGTCAGATGCTTGCACTGATTAAGGGCTTGTTGAATAAAGCATTCGTCTGTTAATGCACAATTTTTGGACTTTGGCCCTCCTCACAAGCAAAGTGGTTGATGAAGAATTTCTCGTCTCCAAGCAATGTCAATATGTCATGGCATACTTACAAGTGTTCTCTACACTTTCACTTCACTGCATAACAGAATGGAGGAACCAAAATATATATGGAACACTTTAGTAATGCCATAACCTATTTTCTTGGAAATCTCTAGTGGTAGATACATCTTAGAAATAGGTCAATTGAGGCAAATAATCTGCTTTCTTTTGAAGTGCAATAATCAACTGAGTTGGGAAGCTGGTATGGCTTTTGTTGCTTTACATTATAAAATCTATTTTCCTATTGTACTCCATATTTTCATCATTTATATTTTTGTTCATAATCAAAACATGCACCAATCCCTTAATTTTATGCGTTCTTGACTATATCGGTTTCACAGGCAAAGCGGTTTTCAAAGTTCATGGGAGTGTAAAAAATTCTTGGAAAATTTGAATGTAAAGAATTCCTACTAATGGCTTAGCTCCCACATCATTTGGTAAAGTACCTAGCAGATATCTGTGTTCAGAAGGAAGTTGATTTGTAATTCTAAGCTTGGTTGTTGATATCTATGGTGGTCAGCTGAAATTTTTTAAACATTTTGACCTCAAAATCATGCACCTTTTCTGTACAATCTTAATATTGCTCTGCTATATCCTGCAAGTTAACTCAATTCCGATAGAAGTGATTCCCTTTTATTTTCTGCAACAGAGGTCTTATTAACAACAAAGTAGCCCTTTAAAAGCTTTTGTGTGTAGGAAATTATACATCTTTGCAAAGTATGGTGGAATTAATTTGCATCTGGCTCTATATATTGTGCTACTCCCTGTCTACAAAATTATACATTTCTGCAAAATTATCATGAACTTTATTTGGGGCTGACTCTATATTGTGCTACTCTTTGCCTTAATGTCGAGCACCTGGCTTATCTTAAGACATGCTCCTTTAAAATTCTAAAATGTGACAAGCACATTTTTGGACTGTAGTTTTGTAGCGATGTATATTGTTAACCATGGGCAATAAAGAACAAGAGGTGTTGTGTTGCTATTTATCTGTGTTCAAAAGGCAGTTTATTTGTAGTTTAAAGCTTGGTTGTTGATATCTATCGGTCTGTGCTCAGTTGATTCGTTGTTGATGGAACTTGATAGCCTCTTTCGAAGCCTCCATTTTGGCATAGGGGTTTTTTCTATAGATCATTCTTCAGCCTGTGGTAAATGGGACCTTCGATATGCATCTAAGTATATAAGGATATTGAAACTTTGTCAGGTTGGTTCTTTTAACTCTGCTCACCTATTCGAAAGGAGTAGATATAATATTGTCGATGTAGTTTGGTTGGTTATATGCTTAATTTACGAAGTTGCTTCTTAGTTGCTACTTTCTTGGTTTCTAGATTGCTAATGGTGGATAGGCTCACTAATAGATGCTTTTTAAAAAGCAAAAGGAAATCACAACCATTATTAGGCTGGGGTCTCATGGAGGGGTGCTTCCTAAAAAAATTTAGTTAGTGCTGTTGAGATTTTTTAGTATCATTTAAAGCGGGTGGTCTCATGAATTTTATTATTGAGCATATTCATTCAAAGAATAACTAAAATATAAAATACTAGAAAAATTAGTTGGTAAATATTGAAAAACTTCAGAAGATTAACAAATGGCAGAATTTTTTTTTTAAGCTGGTAGAGCAATTTCTAACCGTGCACCTTTTCCACCCACTCAAATCTGCAGTCCTAAAAAGTAGGGGCTGCTATTCTTCAAGAAAAGATTCCAATTAATTCTGTAGCAATATTTTTTTTGCTTCATGGGATCCTCTGCTTGTTACGAATAGATTTTAAAGCCTCCCCATGGGACCCCAGCCTTAGCAGTCTTGAACTTCATTTATTCTGCTCATCATCCTATTTCCTATTTAATGCAAGTTATTTTAACACAAAATATTCACTAAAAGGCAACAGCAGACCTCCCTACAAAAGACTTATTTATCAAGATCAGATCACATTGTATCGCCAGTGTGCTGAAAATCCAGTTTGTACTGCCTATTAATAAACTCTCTGCAATTCTTAAATAATTATATGTATGCGGTCAGGGATTTCGCCAGAATTTGTGACCGCAGTTGTCTTTATATATATAGGTTTAAAACAAGGGTCATTTTTCAGCGTCAATCTGTCACATAAAACGACTCAATTTCTGTTACTGTTTAACATGTTTATTGCATTTGGCAGGGACTGTAACTGCAAAGGTCTTTTTCATGTGCTAATAATGTCGTGGCCTTCCCATAGCCAAAGGCTAAAGCTATATTAACCTTCAAAGCAATTTTTCCGCTTGTCTCTTAGAATATTATTTAAATCTTTCTTGGAATTTTCAATTTTGTGCTCGATGTTGGTACAGAGCAGTCACAATCTTGTGTACCTCGATTTCAATTCTCACTTTATTGATGCAAATTGCAATCACCCGTTCAGCTATTCATAACTACAGTATGTTTCATTCGACAAACTTCTCACTCATTAATATGTACTGCAAATTATTCTAGCAGCATTTGGCAGGGAAAATTCAAACTGAAATGCATAAGCAAACCATAAAAATGGCAGCCACTAAACTTATTTACACCCAAGAAAACATTGAACACAGAATAAAGTTACTACGAAATTACAGTAGAGATTGATAAGCTGTAATATGGAAAGCAAGCCCAACTGAAATACTTGTGAAAAACTAATTTTTTAGTTTCTGATTTTGAAATAGCAGTAGCATTATAAGGGATTACATGAAACAGACTCACCTGCAAATAGCGGTGCTTCCTGGTTATTGAGTGAAATTCGTCAAGTAGTCTTCTTGGAATGAACGACGTGAATGTAATTCTGACATTGCCTGAATGAAGATTTTGAGTGAGTGAACATCTCAAGCTGGTTGGAGGCTTCATAAACTAAACTAACTCTTCAAGTGAAGCTCTGTGAGGAAAATCTTTTTTAACTACATATAACTTCTAGTTTAACTATATAGCTTGAGCTAAGTATAACAATATAATAAAAAAAATTAGTACATCAATACTATTTTTTTCACTTGACTGTAATTGCAGAAGAAGCTAAAATAGTAAATATTAATATTTTATTAAGTAAATATTAATATATTTTTTACATTAATTTATAACATCTTGTTTAACTTTATAGCTTGAGAGAGTTTAGTAGAATCGATTTCTTTTAAAGAGAGAGTTTAGTATCATTGCAGTTATAAATAATATTATTTTAATAATAAAACAAAATAAAATATATACTTGATTATTAGTTGTGAATTATAAATTAATATTAAATAATTAAAAATTGAGTGTATGAAATACTTTTTGTTTTTTTTATGGATTTTTTATGTGATTATAATACGTTTTTGCGTAATAACATTATTTTATCAATAAAATAAAATAAAAAATTTAAATTCATTAATATTATAATATATAAATTTATTAATAAAATAACTTCTACAGTTTAATTATATAGAAGTTTTGCACAAATATTTTATTTCAGTAAAAGAAAACTGCTTGTATACTTTGTAAAAGACATAACCACGAAGAGAAGCTATATATATATATATATATATATATATATATATATATATATATATATATATATATATATATATATATATATATATATATATATTTATTTTAATTGAAACACGTGAGGCATTCTCTAGATTGTCATTTGCATGTTCCTACTAACCAGCTTTAGATGCCAACAGAAGGCCTATCTAAAGAAGGTTACACTTAAGGTGAAATATAAAATATTGTTGACTTGTTAAAATTAATATTATCTATTTGAAATTGAAAATAAATCTGAATTAAATTACTAAGAATTTCAATAGTATAAAAATTGAAACCATAATATTAATTATTTTTGAATAAATAAAATAATTTTTAATTAAAAAATTTAATTTATTTCAATAGTTTCTATATTTTTTATTTCATAATTCTAATATATTTGTAAAATTGTGATAAAAATTGCAATGTTTTATTTAAAATTATAATTTGTTTTGATAATTAAAACAAAGAAAAGTCAAGTAATTTTTTTTTATTTGTTTCATAATTTTAATATATTTGTAAAATTGTGATAAAAATATAGTATTTTTTAAAACTTAATAAAACAAACCAAGCAAATAAAAATTTAAGTATGATATCATTCTAGTCATCACAATTTTAAGTTATTTAACTATTTATCTTATTTTACTTTGATGGTTCAAATATATTAAAAGAAAAATTATTTTCATTTTCAAATGTGTTTCTAGGAAGAATGATAATGGTCTTAGACAAAATTACTTATTTTATTTTAAAATTAACACCCGTCATATTGTATGACACTTGTCACAATAACAATTAGTTTTACTATTACTTAAATAAAAATGATTTAAATCTCTTTAAATAATTTCAATTAAAATAAATGCATGAAAAACTAAAGAAAATATTTACGTCGAAAACGTCTCTTATATGAAATGCACCGACTTTATAGATCAATGGTTCATAGCCTCTTAGAACCGCGATTCAAAACTTGCCTGCCGTTGGATTTTTGTTCGGTGTTTTTGACCTTTTTCATTGCCATTTACTGTTCTGACTGTTTGTTTTCCTTTTTTCCGCGTCCTCGTTCCGCACGTTACATACCGTCTCGCTGCCAAACGCTTCGTCCTCTAGCACCGACAAAAGCACTGGCAAGAAAAAGAGAAAATGGGAGTATAGCAAACAGAGCATGTGCGAGTATTAATTCATTAATGTAAGCCGGGAGAAAAGTGTTCCTGTCATGTTTTTGTATTAGGTCTTAATGTAAGCCAAGAGAAAACTAAATTAAATTAAACACACATTTCAGCCACAGATCCTGCAGATCGTCCACTGCTTAGTTAATCTCTTTAACAAATATGTATTCATCCACTCCTACTCTCCTCCAGGACTTCTATTTCATTTGTCTTTGAATTTACCCAAAAAAAACACATTTTAACTATATACTTTTTATTTAAATTATTTATATTTATTTATAATTTTAATTATATAAAATTATATATCTATATTAAGTATGTCATATTTTTTTAATTTATTCATATTGTTTTTTATCAGTATTTTATTTATTTGTAGAGTCAATTTTTTAATTAATGTTAATGTTAATATTATTTATATTTTTATAAATATTTTATATATATTTAAATTTTAGTTAATTAAACATTAATATTATTTTTATTTAATTGTTAATTGACTTGATAAGCTTATTTTACAGTAACATTATTGTTATTTATTTATTTAATTTTTTATTAACATTTAGAATTTTTTATATTTTGTTGCATTTTTTATTCTATTTTAGTTTTTAATATAGATTTAAATTTGAAATTATTTTAATTATTTATGACTCTTTTGTGAAAGTGCATCAATAAATAAAAGCTATTAGAAGTAGCTCAATTTATAATTGTTTTTTGTTGCATTAAAAATTGAATTATTGTAGAATAATTATATTTTAAACTTTTATTTTAATTTATACAATATTTATTCAATTCATTTTGGATATTTAATAACAAAAAAATTGAAAGACATAAATTGCATATTTCCTTAATGAATTATAATAAATGTTTATAGTTTATGGTCTAATAGAATCCATGACTATTCAGATGTGAGAAACGATCCATCATAAAGAGAGCTCTCTTTAAACTTGCACTCTCATTTGAATCAGACTTTCCATAATTGATATGCCACTTACCAACCACCTCTTAATCTCTCCCTCCATCTCTCCTACTCTATATCTTTATCACTATTTCTCTCTCTATCTCCTCTTACTCTACATCTTTATGATCTCTACCTCTCTTTCTTATTTGTTCCATCTATCTTGTTGTATATCTTTTTCTCTCGATCTCCTTCCACTCCTCTACACCTGTTTGCATCCATATCTCTCTAACTATATCTCCCTCTCTCTATCTCCCCCCACCTCTGCTTTCTCTCACTCATTCACTTTGTTTTTTCCTCTCTCTCTCTCTCTCTCTCTCTCTCTCTCTATATATATATATATATATATATATATCCCCATCTCTTGGGTCCTTTATATCTTTTGCTTCCTCTATATCTTCCTTTATATGGGGTTTATCTCCCCATATACCTCTCCCTATATCTCCGTCTATTTTTATCTCTCCCTCACTGTATCTTTATACATTTATCTCTTCCATTTCTATATATCTCTCTCTCGTCCATCTCAATATTTATCTTCTCATCCCATCTATCTCTCACTCGTCCCAACTCTATTTCACCCTCTCTATCTCTATTGCACACATAACATGAACCTGATTATCATTTCAATCATCTTTGGATCCATATATAAGTGGATCCATCATTGATTTCAAGCTATAACTTCTCCATTGAGACCTTTGTTGCACAAACAACATCATTTGGTTAGAAAGGGCCTACTAATTAAGCTGATGTGTTACACATATGTATGCAAAAAATAGATTAATTTTTTTCCTAATTAACCTTCTAAACCTTTTCGACGTACCCATTGCACACGGAAAATGCAATTGTATTATTTACACTGAATGCATATCCTTTCTATGAAATGGACAAGCTAAGTTTGGGAATCAATTGTCAAAGTTGACGGAGAGACGTGCAAGACAAATGCACCGTCTACAACCGTTAGATCATTTCCGTCAACACCATTTTTCTCACCGTTATTAGGATTTTTCTTGTATGAACTCACTTCATATTTTAATTGGCTTTATTTCTTTATGTTTTAATTGGCTTTCATTGGAGGAGAACAATCCACATCTACTCCACAAAACCTGATGCATTTTTATTTTAAACAAATTAGCACCACCGTATTAAACAAAGTAATGATTCGATTAGAGGCTGACAAATTAGACAAAATCTGCACAACGTACAAAGATTCATTGCATACACATTAGGTATTTATTTAATTAAAAATATAAAATTGTTTATATTTTCTTCTTTTAAAACCTAGTTATTTATTTATTTTATTAATTATATGTTTTAAAAAATTTAAATATTATTTTAAATTTTTTAAATTTTAAAAATTATTACATTATAATGTATAAGCGATAAATTATATATTTTTATTAATTATTATATTATAATATATATATTAATAATTGATTAATATATACTATATGAAAATATTAATAATATTTTTTTGTAATTTATTTATTTATTTTATAAATTTATTATTCATTATTAATTTATCTTAAATTATATTTTGTTTAATATTTATATTCTATATATTTAAATTTTGCATTTAGTTTTAATTTTAATTTTTAAGTAATTCTTAATTATATTTTTTTTTACGAAAATACAAATAATATTTCAAATTTATTAAAATTAATTTACTTTTGATTTATATAATATTATTAATATTTGAATTTTAATAAATTAAAAATATATACTTTTTAATTTAATCATTTGTCAACTTAATATATATTTAATATATAATATGTTTTTAAATATAGTACAAATTAAATTGTGTTATTATATATTATATTATATAATGTAAATTATTAAATTTATTTTTAAAGTAATATTATAGTTTTGATATCTCCATTGATTCAAATAACTCCTCTTGAAACTATTGGGTTCCACAGAATGATTTTCAGCCCGAGTTTAATCTCTAGTCATCTTTGGACATAATAGCCCTTGTATTAATAATATCTATCTTTCCTTTATCTCATCCTCTCTTTATCTCCCTTAATTGATCTCTCAATTTCCCCATCTCTCCCTTCCTCTATATCTATTTGTCTACATCTACTCTTTGTCTCTATCTTTGTCTCTCTCCCTCCCTCGCTACCACTCTCAATATCTTCTTATGTTCCCCCCCCCCCCCTCTCTCTCTCTATATATATATATATCTGTCTTCTTCTTTATCTCCCCCTTACTATTACCCTGTATTTATCTCTCCTGCTACCTCTCTCTCTCTCTCTCTCTCTCTCTCTCTCTCTCCCTCCATATTTCTTCTTCCATTTGTCTCTATATCTCTATTTCATTATCTCTCCATTTCTCTACCCCTATGTATCTCTCCCTCTCTGTACCTTTATATCATTTTGCATCTCTATCTTTATCTTTCTATTTTTTCCTCTATCATTCTTTACATCTCTCTCATAGTATATTTAACTCCCCCCCCCCCCCCCCCCTCTCTCTCTCTCTCTCTCTCTCACACACACATCTCCATATCCATATGCATCTCTATTTCCTTACCCCACTCTCTCACTCTTCCCCTTTTATCTCTTTGTCTTGCTATCCCTATCTCTCCCCCTCTCTCCCTCTCTTCCTATTGCAAACATAACATGAGCCTATTGGTAATGAAACCTAATTATCTTCTTGATTCAAACGTTTTATTTCAATCATGTTTAATTACTTGTAAATGGATTCATAGTCTATTCAAATCTATCACTTCTCCATTGAGCCCTATGTTGCACAAACAACAACATTTTCTAAATGACCTACTAATTGACCTCATGTACTACACAAATATATGTAGCTAATAGACCAAAAAAATTTCCTAATTGGCCTTACAAATCTATTTGGCGTACCCATTGCACACCAAGGTGCAATTGCTAGTTTATTTATTTTCTCCTCTCAACTACCACTCACTCTGAGTTTAGCTATTGATCAATTCTATTTATCTCTATCATACTAATAGAAAAACTAAAGAAAATATTTTATTTATTTTCTCCTCTCAACTACCACTCACTCTAAAGATATGATAATCACTCTGAGTTTAACTATTAATCAATTCTATTTATCTCCATCATACTAATAGTTAACTTCGTCAAAATAATATAATAATAATAATATAAAGATATGATAATGTAATAAAAATAATTAGTCTTAATAGATTTTTTTTGTTGAAGAGTTTAATAGAAATATAAAAAATATTAAAATATAGTAATATCTTAATAATAATACAATATTGATTACAATATCATAATATAATAATAATTAATATTAATTATAATATAATAATATAATTATTTTTTAAGTGGAATAATAAACAAATATGACATCTTTCAGCGTACTTTACCTATATTTCTTTGAAGATAGGTATACTAGTTTTATTTTTTATTTAAAGAACTAATATTTATTCTGAAAAAATAGTTTTTTTTTTAATTTAAAAATTATTATTACATTGAAGACATCATATATGGATGTAAAAATGTTAATTAATAAAATCTAGAAGCATTTAATTTGACGTATTTCTGATATTGAATTCATGAAATATAAAAATCAAAATCAAATTATTATTATTTTTTAATTTCATATTATTTTATCTTCATTTCTACCTTTCAACTTCCACTCACTTTAAGTTTAACTCATGAATCAATTTTTTATAAAACAGTAGTGTAACAATAGATTAGAAATAAAATAAAACTATAATATAATGATACGATACTATAATAATAACTAGCATACCTATATTAAAAAAAATCTAAGTAAAGTACGATGAGAGATATCAAGTTTGAAAATATGGAATATTTATATATTCAATGATAAAGTATGAGGTGCAATTAAATTCACTGATAGATGATTTTAATTTAATTTTGATAAAATTTGAATTAATGATAATTAAAATGAGATAAAGGCAATATCATACTTTTTAAAGGTATAATAACACTTGTAAAATATTATGCAAATTAAAAATTTGGAATCATTATATTACATAAAGAAAAAAAAATGGATGCGAAAAGGCGAACTGCAGATGTCATTGCGATAAGTAGAAACATTTCTACAAAACCCCTGAAACATCCTCGAAGGCAGGGGAGGAATAATGGGATATGGCAAAGCGGATTTAATTTACAGAGGGTCCATAAAAATGTGGTGGGCACCTCAAACAGATTTGCAGCTCTGAATGCCTCTCAATCATGCGCCACAGGAGCAAATTTGACTAATTTATAGCTTAATGATATATGCAAAAGAGTTGCCGGGGTTCCAAAGGGTCCCCCATCTGACCAGAAGAATATAGGTGATTCTCCCTCAATTGTTAAGCAGGTTGGGAGATGGACACAATGGAACCCTAGGGCACCGTTCAAAAATCAGGGAAATCCTTTAACACAACAGAAAGGGGATCTTTATTCAATCTCAAAGGCTTCTCGGGACAGAAGGTACCCTAACAATGGCTGGATTTCATATTTACCATACAACCATGCAGAGAGATTCTCTCGAGCCCAAAACAATGTTGCTTCAGGGGCTAACAAAATAAAATTAGGGTTAAGAAGACCCACTATGACTGGTTCTAAGTCAATCATTCAAACTAGGGGCAAGGAGGGATTCAACCCTAAACAATGCTCAAACAACACCCAGAAGCCACCGGGCATGAGCACGGATAATATAATGATAATAAGCAACGATCACACAAATGAATTGTGGGATTGTTACAATGAACTTGGGCTCTTTGGCAAGTGGTTTGGATTTGGAGCATCGACCTCTGATGTCCTCCAGTGGTTGAAGTCTGCCACAAAAAACCAGATAAGTATTACTTGTTTGGAGAATGATTTTCTGTTTATTAAATGCCATTCAAGTCAACTTAAAAATCATTTACTTAGGAATAATCACAGATTCTTTAAAGGTTATTGTTTCAAATTTTTTAATTGGAAACCTAATTTCTCGCCTAAAGATTTTGATAAGCTAAGGGTGGCCAAATGGATTCGGCTCCCTACAATGCCGATTGAATTAATCCACATTCATACCCTAAAAAAATTAGGGGATTTTTTGGGAGGTTTTGAGGGTATAGAGGATAATTATATGGACTCCTCTGACATTAAAATATTAGTCAGAGTGGAGATAGACAAACTAAAATTTGAACCCATCAAAATCATTACAAACCATTCGATATACTAGATTCATCCAGAGATCCTTACGGGTAATATCTCAGCCAAAGAAATTATCTCTCCTACTCAGAATATAGAGAGAAAAATTATTAAGACAAAAAGTTTCTGGAACGGAGAAGGGTATAAACATAAAATTCGACCCAAAAGGCAGATTTCTGTTCCACAAACAAAACCCTAGGGCTAAGGAACTAGTCAACAATAAAAAAATGGATGAATATGAGAAAGATAAAATAGAGATTGAAAACACACTTAAAGAACCAGTGAATGAACAAAGAGGGAATGATATAGAGAACAAAGAAAGCTATAAGCAAGGAGCAACACCATTAATAAACAATGACTCAAAGGAATAGAGCGATGATAATGAAAAAGAATATAGCTCCTTGATGAATGGAGTTAATACTGACAACTAGGAGGAAACAATAGGAGACATCGATTATATGGGGGATAACAATGAGGAATCAGAAACCCATCCAACACCACACACAACAGAGAAGTCAGGATTATCTAAAAAAAAGAAAAAAAACAAGAACAAAAAAGGAAAAAAAATAAAAAAGGAAAAATAAAAAGAAAAAGAACTCCAACAATAACATCAATGAAAAGGATATTGAAAGGGAAGAAAGGATGGAAAGAGAAAACTAATGTATCCTTGAGTATGTTGGCAATGAAGTTACAAATGACCTCATTGAATTATTCATTAATGAAATAGCAGATGAGGAAGAACTTGCATTACAAAAAGCATTGTTAGCAAGAAAATTATGCAAACTTAATGTAACCAAGGGAGAATTACAGGACCATAAATATGATGTAATAATGGATAAGATGGACAACCTGGGAATAGCTAAAACTATAGAAACCTGCTTACCCCTGGATTATGCTACTGAACTAAAAAAGAGAGGGAGAAAATCAATTTCGAAATTATTAACCACAATAGGATGCGCTGCTGGCCAGATTAAAATCACAAATCTTTTTGAGGCAGGGAAGGGGAAGGACCTTCCCATGGTGTTATGAAACTCTTTACATGGAATGTTAGGGGCCTAAATTCCCCTAACAAGCAACGTATCTTTAAACGTTGCATAGCTAAATTCAATCCAGAGATAGCCTTAATACAAGAATCTAAATTAAATTACACTGAGATGACAAACCTCAACAAAAAATTAGGAATCAGAGAAATAGAAGGACAAACTGCTTGTGGAGCCTTAGGTGGACTGGCCATCATATGGGATCCTAGGCTAATATCCTTTAAACTTATAAGCAAAATCCCAAACTAGATGTGTGGCTGGGCTATAAGCATCAAAAGCAACTTAAAATTTATTATAATTAATGTCTATGGACCTATCCAAGGACAAGCTAAAAGACAAGTGTGGAATGAAATTGAGGATTTCCTTTCAAGTGACACAGATCAAACATACATAATAGGTGGGGATTTCAATGCCATCTTAGATCCCAAGGAAAAATGGGGAGGTAATAAAAAAATGACCCAAACAAGTCAAGACTTTAAGGAATGGACTCATAAGTGTAACTTGATGGAATTCAAGACAAAAAATGAAGCCTTCACTTGGAATAATAGAAGACAAGGTTTCTGCAACATTGCAGAAAAACTGGATAGATTCTTCCTTTGTGGAAATCTCACACAGTCTTATGAAACTTTTGTTCTTCTTTTCTCAGGATCAGACCATTTCCCAGTCCAATTGACCATATCAGAAGAACTAAAGCCAACCAAAACCCCCTTTTGCTTTGAAAAAATGTGGCTAAGGGATGAAAATCTAATACAACTAATAGAAAAATGGTGGAATGAAACAAAAGTTATAGGATCCAAAACTTTCAAAGTAGTTACCAAACTAAAAAAGATAAAACAACAATTAACACTATGGAACAAAATGCACTTTGGAAACATCTTCACACAAAAAAGAGAAATTGAGATAGAAATGGAAAGAACTAATGAGGAGGTAATCAGGCATGAGATGGATAATAGGCTATATCAAAAGGAAAAAACAAATTTGGCCCAGTATGAGGAAATCCTAGCAAGAGAAGAAATATATTGGAAACAAAAATCCAGGGAACATTGGTTGGAAGCTGGGGATAGAACTACAAGCTTCTTCCACAACAACATAAAACAAAGAAGAGCTATAAACAAAATCAACGGAATAAAATTAAATTCAGGAGACTTCAGTGAGGACCTTGATAGTATAGCTAGGGAAGCAATAGAGTATTTTGAAAATATCCTTAATAATAAAGAAGGTTCTAGGAGAACAAAAGAGAGTGAATTTCTAAAATGCATTCCTAGATTAATCTCTAAAGAACACAACACGATGCTTAATAAAAAACTATCTATGGAAGAAGTAGAAACAACTTTATTCCATTTGGGACCGGATAAGGCTCTTGGCCTTGATGGGTTCCCAGCTCACTTTTTTCAAAAATGTTGGAGCTTCATGGGGAAATAAATTACAGAAGCACTAGAGGGAATGAGAAATTCAGGAAAGATTCTAAGAGAACTAAATAACACATTCATAGCTTTAATTCCAAAAAAGGAAATAGAGGACTGTTTTGAGGATTTCTGACCAATAGCATTATGCAATACCCTTTATAAACTACTCACAAAAACAATTGTAAATAGACTTCACAAAATTCTCCCCATAACCATTAGTGAGGAACATACTGGTTTTGTGCCAGGTAGATCTATTTATGATGGTATAATCATTTCTCAAGAAGCAATCCATTCAGTACAAAATAGTAAGGAACCGAGCATGATGATAAAATTAGATATTAAAAAGGCTTATGATAAAGTAGACTGGCACTTTTTATGCAAATGTCTTGAATCATTCGGCTTCAATAGGCAATGGATCAATTTGGTCTTCGAATGTATTGCAACACCTAGAGTTTCAATCTTAGTCAATGGGGCCTCAGAAGGTTTTTTTGAAATCTCAAGAGGCCTCAGACAGGGGGATCCCCTCTCCCCCTTTCTTTTTATCAACATGGCAGAATCTCTGGGAAGGATGATCAATAAGGAAAGAGAAACACAACAGCTGAAGGGTATTAAAATTACTTCAAACATGGAACCAATTACCCATCAACAATTTGTTGATGACACCATGTTGTTTGGACTGAGCAATACAACAGAAGCAAAAACACTTAAAAAAATCTTAGACAACTATACTGTGATTTCTAGGCAAGAAATCAACACTTCGAAATCCAACATTATCTTTTTTAACACAAATAAAGAACTCCAAAGGAAAATCTTAAATATTCTTAAATACAATATAGGAGAATTACCATGTAAGTACCTAGGACTTCCCTTAGATAAAGGGATAAGATCATCCAAATTATGGGATCAGGTGGTCTCCAAAATTACAAAAAGGATCTCCTCTTGGAAAGGTAAATGGTTATCCTCTACTGGAAAGGCCACCATGATTAAGGCGGTTCTCTCAGCAATGCCAATATACCAACTTTCTTGTATGGATCTACCCTCAACTAAGAGAAAGGAAATCACAAAACATATAAGGACATTCTTCTGGCAAGGCTCTGAAGACAAATTTAGATTACCATTGATAGCATGGGATAAGATATGTATGCCTAAAGACCTTGGGGGTTCAGGTATCAAGGACTTGAAAATTCAAAGCAAGGCTCTGGGAGCTAAGCTTGTTTGGAGGATGTATAATAACCCTAACTTCAAATGGGTGAGGATCTTGTTTAACAAATACCTTCATAACTCAGATCCCACAAGCATCTTTAGGACAACCCATCCACACAAAGGCTCCAGATTTTGGAACTTTATGATGGACTGTAGAGATATCATAACAGACAAGCTAACATGGTATCTAGGAAATGGGGAGGATGCCCTATTCTGGAGAGACTCCTGGGGGGCTCAAACTGCCATCAATAGTCTTCATAACTTCAACAAAATTATACCCATCCTTGAAGAGCAATGGGGTTATAAAGTAAAAGACTATGTGGAAGAATACTGCATTGGGGGCCTCAAACAATGGAGATGGAAATCACTGAATAATTTAGACTTACCGGACCAGGAAAGATCCCTCTTAGCAAGGATCCTAGCCTCAAGAAAACCTATACTAAACTCTGAAAAAGATAAATTGATGTGGACAGGATCTAAGAAGGGGATGTATGAAACTAAGGAGGGATACAAACACCTGTTAATCAAGAAAAATAACCCAAGCACCAACCTGCCCCTAACACTCTGTTGGGATAAAAAGTGCCTTCCGAAGGCTGGCTTGTTTGCATGGCTGGCAATTCAAAACTGGCTTCTCACCAACGAAACCTTCAGAAAACTAGGGTTTGAGGGCCCCAACAGAGGCCCATTATGTGAAATGGAGGAAGAAAACACTAATCATATATTGTTAACGTGTGTTTATGCACATAACTGCTAGGGTTGGTTGAAAAAATAGTTGAACTAGTATACCCCTATTCCTAGCACTCTCTCTGACCTTTTCCATGCTTGGTCCATTAAGAACATTGGGTGTATGTATGAAAATTTATGGATCATAGCCCCCTCCATTATGATCTGGGAAATCTAGAAGGAGAGAAATAGGAGGGTTTTCAAAGATAGTAAAATGCACTGGGCCTAATTAACCAATAAAATTGAAGCAACCATAGTTGAAATGGTAAAAAACCAGACCTCTAACAATCAGAGGGAAGTTAATATGTCCTATTGGGATGAAAAAATGAGACTAAGGTGGAAGGGTCTAAAGATACCACCCTTAATAGGTAAAGGTCCACCATCCAACGACATATCACGTGCAGAATGCAAGTGGCTACCACCCAATGCTGGATGGATCAAGCTTAACTTTGATGGGGCTTCTAGGGGCAACTCGGGAAATGATGGACTGGGTTGCTGCCTACACAATTCAAAGGGGGAAGAAATGGCCCACATGGCCATTCCCCTGGGCAAATGTACAAACAATGAAGCAGAATTGGATGCATTAGTTGCAGGTATAAACCTATGCAAAGTACTGAAGGTAAAGAGGATTAACATTGAAGGGGACTCAGCCATAATCATTAATGCCCTTAGGAAAGGGGCAATGCCTGATTGGAAACTAAATGCTTCCCTAGCTAAGATACTAATGGACATCAAAATATTTGATAGAGTCATATTTAATCATATCTACATAGAGGGCAATAAAAGGGCCGACTCCCTTGCTAACTTGGGGGCTGATGGTAAAACAATGATCCATGTGGCACCTGGCATATATCCTTAAACAATATTTTACAACGACACAAATTCTATAAAAATAAAAGCTTTTACATAGATTTATCCACAAATTAACCAAACACTTTATCCCATTATACACATGGAGATAACCTAAGGCCAAAATTAGGAATAGGGGATAAGAATTAAACATTTAACACAACTTTTTACACTCTTTGTTTCATATCATTTATTGTCACTCGTATTAATACATATACATATACATAATAATTTGCATAAACATTGGCATTAAAACTCTGTTAGAAGATATGCAGAACAATCAATAGGTTAAACTTAATAAACATTAAAATATTGGATATACATATAGATATATATATATTCAGATATATAGATATACAACCTATGTATATAGGTATACATATATATTATATATTTATATATATAATACATATAAATATATTATATATATACATATATTTAAATATATTTATATATACATACAAATATATTATATATATATATATCTATATATACTTATTGTCTATTATATATATGAATATATATAAAATTAACAACACACACACACACACACATATATACACACACACACACACACATATATATACATATATACATATATATGTATATATGTATATATATGTATATATACATACATACATACATATATATATATATATGTATGTACACACACACACACATATATATATATGTATATATACATATATATATGCATATATATATATATATGTATATATGCATATATATATATATATATATGTATATATACATATATATATATATGTGTGTGTGTGTATATATATATACATACATATATATATATATATGTATATATATATTTATACTATATATATATATAAGTTATATCATATTTATATACACTCTGTTTTTTACTCACATATCACTTATTATAGGATAAAACATTTATTCTTCTTAAAGAGCATGATAATCATTAGCTTCGTATGATGGGTACACTCAAATCTAAATATATACAACTGTATAAAAAATCAAAACTCTTAATCAAAGCGCTCGATCATTATTACAAATCTTTTCTTAGAGATATCGGGGCCATTATGCAAGGTTAGTGTCCCAATGAAAATGGCATTAACTGGCTGTCCTAGTCGGTTACTCGAAAGATCATTAGCTAAAATATATGTATGGTAACTCAAAATGATATGCTCACAGGCGAATCTTCATTTGAAGATGTTGCATTTATACTAAATCAATTAGAAATGTCCGATGAGGATGAGAGGTACGCAAGAATTAAGAAAGGATGTGACATCCCAGTCACCAACATAATTACCCAACACGACTATTAAGCCAAGCTGTCATGATAAAAATCATAAGCTTTCAAACCAATTTAAGCCTGTACTACTCTGTGTTATCGACATCTCCTATATTGTAGTAAAACCAAAAATGGACAGCCCGATCAAACTGAGTAGCTCAAAGAGGCAGATGGCCTTCGATGGGGCTATCACTAGGGACCGCCTCAAATGCATTATTCACTTTCCTCATACCTTAGTAATAGATGTTTTAGAAAACATCCTTGGCCCAGACTATCTCACAAATAATGATCGAACTAGGGCAAACTCTGATGTGGTGGCCATGTTCTTGGTCATTACGGTGTCCTCCACCAAGAAAAGAGATGAAATAGGCACTCTCTGCAAGGAGGTCTTCATTGCATCGATATTGGGCGATTTGGAGAGGGTTCTTGTCAATATTGACAATGACTGGACCATTCCAAGGCCAAGAGACTATGATGTTTTCATAAGAAACAATAGGCCGGTACTTAGATACCCCATTATCACTATGGATGAGGCAACCTTCACCAGGGAGAGGAATGAGGCAATTAATAGGAATGTAAATTTCCTGCAGCATTTATTTCATGTGAGAAACCCACCAAAGACCACTTGGTTTGCATACTTCCTAAAGGAAGAAGGCTTTGAACTGGATGAGGGTGAAGCAGTGACCCCTTCTTCAAGCTCGGAATAAGGAGGCCTCGGTTCCTGGTTAGATAATATGACAATTTTGTCCCTCCTTGTCACTATATATTCAACATAGTTTGGTACTTTAGCTTATTACTATATTAAGAAAATCAATGTTAACTTCTGATCAAATACAAACTTAGAAAGAGATAATAATCTTGCCAAATCTTAAGGATACACATAACTGGTTTAAATGAAATTAAATAGTATGCATCAACTGTTAATTTTATGGTTTTACTTAGATAAACTTCATAAGATTAGCTTGAAACTATCATTTCAGTTACTATTGATTGTTCCTGATCATATATTTCTGCATATGTTGAGAATTGGCCGATATATTCGTACCCTATTTTGAGATTCATGAATATGAATATATATATGATTATAAGCAACAAGATTTACTCATATATAGGTATATATTCACATTGGTGGATACATTATCAGGGTGGGATCTGTTAAGGTAATGAAGGCCTTCAATCTCTATATGATGAGACCTATATGAATTAAGGAAATCAATTGTAACGTTGGTTAACCTGCCAATTGTTAAAATATACTCATTTGATACTTGCTACTGAGTTATCTATAAATGAAAGGTTATCTAACATTCTACAGACTGCAGGTAATATGTGGTTTGCATGCAAAATATTCTAGGTAAGAATTTAGGCTAAATTCTGCTATGAAATTCATCCACTTCTATTACCCTCTCAGTATATATTTACATGGGTGAGTGTGTTTGTTGGACACGATTTCATACATGACCGAGTCCCCTTTACCCCCTTTTGTTATTGTATCCTGGATATCATCCATTATCAGGGATAGCATCCTGGTACATAAGCAAAAGGAAGTAAATAGGTGACTCAAAACTTTGGATGATCATTGTTCAAAAAGGGATTTATCTTAAAACTCTGTTTATGATTATGTCATATCGACTACTTTATAATTATAAAGGAGGTTAATAATTTAGAAACATCCGGGATGGGAGTTAATAGACTTTGTTGATAATTTTCTGTTTACATTTCTCTGTTTAAGTTTTTGGAATGACAGTTCCAATCGGATAAATGGCCGTGGAATAATCCTAGTATGGAAGATAAATTTTATTATCTGAAATAGAAAATTAAATGTTACTAACAAGCTTGGCAAGTGTTTTGAAAACTAACCTTGCAGGAGGAGCAAGGCCATCTTTAACAAGTGAAAGGACGATAGCTGTGCTAAATAGGCTATAAATAATATGCAACCAATGGTCAAACTCAGGGCACAAGGAGAACATTGATAATTGTAAATGGTAATAAGGGCTTGTAAGGGAAAGAAAATATCTTCCCATATGTTCACCCTCAGCCCAGGGTGCTACTGTATTGTTCAAAATCTGTTCATATATGTAATAACTGTAGTAACTTTCTGGACTTTGATCCCGGGCAAGGCCGGAGGTTTTCTCGCCTCCACTCTTTCCTACCGACACTTGCACGAGTGGAGTGATGTAAGCTTTAAATTATGATTAATAAAAATTCTTGGCTTTGGCCTCTTACTGATCAAAATAAAATAAAATTGGAATCATTTATGAAAATGATATTTTAAAAAGGGAAAAAACATCACTTGGCTAATCATTCACGGATTAGTAATAACTATTAAGCAACATCTATATTACATTATAAGTATTGAAATTAGTCATATATACAATGTGTAAGTAGGTTTTCAAAATTAATAGCAATTTTTTGTTACTTAAGCATAGGTATCGTATATCATCCACAACATGTCCTATGACAACCCCACCCAAGGGATCTATATACCCGATCAAATATAGTGAAATGACATGATTGTTGTCTTTGGAATATGACCGATCCAAAGGGTATGTAGATTCAACCGCCCAAGATAATTAATACTAAATACGTTAGTCAAAGGATAACAAAGTAGTTATTACGTAGAAGTGAATTTGTAACTAGTTAGAAAAATAAACAAGTAGATCACTGATATAAGACAACGATACATGCATTAATAATTAATAATAAGATAGTTTCTGCTATAACATCAACACTCCCTCTTAGCTAGGGAGATATCTTTCCAAATATATTAGTCATGGAGTCTCTCAACATGACACTCACAATGGCTACACCCATTTGTGAAAGAAGGTTCATCACAGAATCACTCAATGTAATGTCCACCATGGCTACTCCCATGTGTGGAAAGGAACATGTGCACAAGTGACCATCGCAGAGTCACTCAACGTGATGTTGTCATGGAGTCACTCAACATGACGTCCACCATGGCTACTCCCACATGTGAAAAAATACAAGTACAAAGTATTCATCATGGAGTCTCTCAATGTGATGTTGTCATGGAGTCACTCAACATGACATTCACCATGGCTACTCCCAGAGGGTGGAACAAGGGATTTCACCTCAAACTTCTCTATCATAGAGAAGAATGCATTAACAAGGGCTTGCACCTCAAACTTCTCTCTCACAGAGAAGAATGCATTAACAATAGATAACACAAATTACTGATGCTAAGCCTTTCTCTCAACAAGGGCTTCAAGTACTAGTATCAACCTCTTGTCCAAGGTTGCCTCTGTTGGTTTGTCAGACTCCCTCTGAATCTCCAAGTACTTGCATCAACCTTTTGACCTCCTCGTCCAAGGTTGCATCTATTGGTTTGTTAGACTCTTGTATTGTGCTACGAGAATATCTATCCCCTTATATTCTCCCCCACTTAAAACAAACGACATCCTCGATGCCAACCAAGCAATCTCAAGGTTCTAATGAACAACTTCCCATTTGCCATGTCACTTACCAGCAAAATCTTTGCCTTGGATAGGTAATGCAACGAAAGATCAATGACGACATCTCGCAAAATACTCTTCTAAATCAACAACACGTTGCATCCAGTAGCCTTGATATTCTTTATCATCCCTAGAAAATAGTTCCTCTCCTCCTTCAAAATCCTATTCATCATTATATAATTAGAAACCACAATGTTTTTCTCGATGTCTGTCTTGGGAGGAGAAATCTAGAACTGATTACGTCTCTTTAACTTATACAATTTAAAATCAATCATACAAAATTTAATGGCATACTTGTTGCAATGTTATTTCTAATATAAGCAACAATGTGATGGTAGTTTTTCTTTTCAGTTTCAAGTGTAAGCAATCCATTATGCCTTTGATTTCATAGGCTTTGTAGCTTGTGTTGCTTCTATCGGTCTTGTACTTATTTTGCCATTCCCAAGCTCCAATTTGTTGGGAGTAGCCCTCTTTCTTTAAGATCTGATGTTGAAAAATTCCACAATCTCTTCTAGTGTTTTACCTTTGGTCTCTGACACAAACCAATACACAAACTCCACTGCCAGAAAAGAAAATCTCGCATAGAAAAATAAGACATCGAGCACATTGATTGCCTTGGAAAAGATTAGAAATGTGACAGAAACCACTCCACTCACAAGTTTGTTAACCCCCACGCCAATTCCAGCTGCCTTGGCTTGTAGGTGAAGAGGGCATATCTCAGCTCCCACCACCCAGTTAATAGGATCCAGTCTGATGAAAAGAAGGCAACATTAGAACTCACTACAATCACAACTAAAAAACACAAAGGCTTTGTGGGCTAAGCTAGACGTTTTTCCCACAACGATGAGATACAAAGCTAGACCCGCTAGGGATAAAGTCGACCTAGTTGTACTGATGAGCAACAGCGGCCTCCGCACCACTTTGTCAATAAAAAACATGACTAATACAATAAATTTGGTCTATGATTCATTCAATCAGAGATCATGGTTCCCACATATCAACCAGTACTGCTACCGCTCAGGAGGAAAACAAAATAGGAGGTGCAGATATATCCTGCTCTGATACCATGTTCTTTAAGCATAGGTATCACATTTCAGCCACAACATGTCCTATGACAACCCTGCCCAAGGTATCTATACACCTGATCAAAGATAGTGAAATGACACAACTGTTGTCTTTGGAATATGACCGATCCAAAGGGTATGCAAATTCAGTCGTCTAAGATAATTAATACTAAATATGTTAGTTAAAGGATAACTAAGTAGTTATTGAGTAGAAGTGAATTTGTAACTAGTTAAAAAAAATAAACAAGTAGATCGCTAATATAAGACAACAATACATGCATTAATAATTAATAATAAGATAGAAGACATGAGAAAGATATCTCTTGCTGCTATAAAATCAACATCTTTAACTTTGCTAACCATTTATGCACTAGTACTATCTCTTCATTTTCAATATCATGAAGAAGAGCTCAAACACTAATTGTATAATTGGAAATCATAGCATACAATGTAGGTATCCCATGGTGAGCATGTAACAACTTGGATGATGACACATCTTGATGCACTATGAATCTGATTGAATAATTAAACTTAGGAGTAGCAAACAACCATTCTTCAAGTGGTCCTGTGTGAAAACTAATTTGTCATTGTCCCTTAAGAAATTTCACAAACTTCATATTGAGTTGTTCAGATAGGTTGTGTTTTTTGATTGTCAGTATCGGCCTAATAGTGATCTTCTAGATACATCTAGCAAGGTAAAGGTCTTGAAGCTCATGGTATTGAGAAATTGGCTAGTGAGTTAAATCTATAATCTCAATTTGTAGATTATAAAATTTTACATCTAAGTTCATTTTCACCTTGGAACCATAGAGGAAGTTAAAGTATAAAGCATAATTATCGAATTTCTTTGACTATTCTTTGGTCCATTTTTGTCAATTCTATTGATCATTTTTTCTCTACTAGTAACAAACACTTAATTCCTCTATACAACATTGAATGGAAGACAGTAGTGGTACTTTTTCAACCAATTGGACACCCATGCACGTGCATTACGTGACATCTTGTTCATTTGCAAGGAAATTATTTTTAGCTTTTAAATCAATATTGAATAGTAGAAGATAAATATTTTAAACTTAAAGGCTATATGTGTTAAGGTGAGTTAATTTGATAAGTTTATAGAAATTTTCTTTATTTGAAGTACATGTATGTTGTTAAATAGGAAACAAAGTAGAGCAACATATTTCTAGCATAATTTCTCTTATCATAACAAAAAATGATGCAAGGTTACATGACGTAGATTTAGAAAATGCTACATATTTCAAAATTATTTTTAGCTTTTAAATCAATATTGAATAGTAGAAGATAAATATTTTAAAATTAAAGGCAATATATTGTAAGGTGAGTTAATAATAAATAAACTTTGTTGCTTTAAATAAAGTATAAACAAAATGTTTTAAATATAGAATGAATTTATCCATTTGAATGTATAGAGATGTCTTTTTATAATTGGTAGTTATGCATTACAATATATAGTGGAATAAAACTAAAATTTATTCCAACTTGTTACAATACTACACATGCAATTTATTTTATTATAAGGTATTTAATTTATTCTCATTTAAGTTATTTAATTTAATTTTTTTTTAATTTAAGTTATAATTTCATTTTATTAATTTATTTTAATGTAAGTTATTTAATTTTTTTTTAGTTTGATTAAAATTATTTAATTTATTTTAATTTAAATTATTTAATTTAATTTAATATTTAATTTTAATTTATTTACATTACTTTGAAATAAAATTTAGTATATATATAATGAAAATTTTAAATATTTAATTTGAGAACTTTTATTATAACTTGTTGATTACATTAAAGTTATTTAAATTATTTTAAATTGTTTAAATTAATTTTTTTAAATTTAATTTAATTTAATTTACATTAATTTGAAATAAAATCTAGTAAATATTTTATTTATTTCTATTTATATATATAGTAATATAATGAAAATTTTAAATATTTGATCTGATATATCTTATTATAAGTGGTTGATGGGATTAAACTTATTTAAATTATTTTTATTTAAGTAATAGTAAAACTAATTGTAATTGTGACGAATATTTGATTTAAATTATTTAATTTCATAAAAGTTGTTTAATTTATTTTCATTTGGTATTTAATTTAATTTAGGTTGTTTTAATTTAATTTTACTTATTTTAAATAATTTAATTTAATTTTTTATTTACATTAATTTGAAATAAAATCTAGTAAATATTTTATTGATTTATATTTATATATAGAGAGTAATATAATAAAAAATTTAAATATTTAATTTGAGAACTCTTATTATAATTGGTTAACTAGATAAAAGTAATTTAAAATATTTTTATTTAGCAATAGTAAAACTAATTGTTATTATAATAGGTGCTATAATGGAATAAAACTAAATATTAAACTTATTCTAACTTGTTACAATACTACACATGCAATTTATTTTAACATAAGTTATTTAACTTATTTTAATTATTTTAAATTATTTAATTTAATTTAATTTAATTTGAAATAAAATCCATTAAACATTTTATTGATTTCTATTTATATAGACAAACTAAAATAATGATAAATTTAAATATTTAATTTGATAGCTTTTATTATAACTGCAAGTTTAATAGATTAAGTACAACCATGCATTATCAATACTACACATGGAGACTACCTATTCAATTTAGTTTTATTTAAATTATTTAATTTCATGCATTAATAACTAGATATAATTAAATAAAAATAAATATCAAACTGATTCTAACTTTTTTTTTATAGATAAGTGTTATCCAAGGGGGACAACTCCCGTACATTTCTCATCTAGAATTCATAGTAAAAAAACTAACCAAACTACTCTAAAACGAACATTAAGCCAGTGCCTTATACATGATGCCTAATTCCCAATGTGATGGAGTATTACGACCATGTTCTCTCCAACCTCCATTAATTTGACAATGACAGATACCGAGAGCCAGTTATCATCAGAGTTGAGTAGTCTGCGGAAGGGATCTAGATTCCCATTCCTGACCCCTACCCTAAACACCTCCCATGCCTCCTGAATGAAGTTCTTTTTCCTCTGCTGTGCTGCCCTTTTTTTGGTAATTACCTCATCTTCGCTATCTGACTCCTCCGATTCAGAGGAGATTTATTTGGTGTAGTTGAAATAGATGTCGAGGGTGCTCACCCAAGAGTTAGAATCCAACTCTAAAATGGCATTTGCCAAGGCTTGTCCATCAAATGGGCGGACAAAGCCGTCGATCCTTTGTATGCTCACTTCCTTTGAATCAAATATATCAACCATAGGGCAAATGATAACCTCATACACAAACCCATCACCCCAGTGTCGATTGCCACCCAAGATACCATTAGCCACTTGCCAAACAACATTCCAAACCACATCGTTTGCTTGGAATAACTGACTGCATTGTGCTTGGATCAATTCCTCTCTACACAAGCAATTGAGACCAAAATGATGCACCATCGGACCAGATCGACACTTCCAGGCATAATACTACATTTTGAGCCATTCCTTATATAAAGTTGCAATTTTTCTAGAGAAGTCTAGAGACCAGAACAGGCCTGACTTCCAATCAAGCTTCGCCCGAGTATCATATCTTTACTATACTGGGAACATGTCAGGTCGCAGGTCATACCTTTTTTTTTAGTTGGCTTGATAACCATAGGAGCTCTGCCAAAGCACATGATAAAACAAAGGTCTCTGGTTTGTCCATCCACAAAGGTATGGCCCACCTCTAGCTAAAACGAAGCTCCCTTGGTCAATCCACATACTCTGTCATCCAATGCATAATCTTAAGAGAGCTCGGGATTCACATTGGTTATGTTTGCACCTTGGGCCATCAAATTACCCCCATTATGGCCCAAGTACCATTTGACCTCTTATCTGATTATTGACTTGACTTTGCAAACCGATCTAGCAAAATCATCCTTTGCGATATGTTTTAGCTCATTCTGCCAGTCAAAAGTCAAGATTTTCTCAGTACATGTTTCCATTGAGACACTAACATTAGCTAGATAATCAACTGCTTTGTTAGCCTCATGGAAAGTGTGGGAAATTCTATAATTTTGAAATCGGTTAAGGTGCATTGTAATATTAGCCAAATAGCGACAAAGTTTCCAATTGGGTGTCGAGTTGTTTTTTATGGCATTGATTATAATTTATGAATCCCCCTCTATTTCCACTGATGCAAATCCACTATCAACACAAAATCTAAGACCTCTGCCCAAAGCCATTGCTTCCGCCTCATTATTGGACGCAATGCCCATGTTTCTCGATACACTAGCCATAATGTCTCATGTATCTTTCCTAACAATACAACCATATCCAGTGGCCCCTGGGTTTCCTTTAGCCATCCCATCGAAATTGAGTTTAATCCACCCAGCCATAGGGGGTTCCCAACTAGCACTTGCACGTTTGACACATTTGGACACTACATTGATATTTGGGGGAATCAGAGTACCCCACTTCAGCTAGCTTTTTTTGTCCCAGTCCATAATATATTCTATCTTCCTGTAATAAGCCTTGGTGTTAGTGTTACCCCTATATTTTTGCTCATGCCTAAAGCCTCATAATCACCTAAAAACCAGCTATTGCTAATGTTTTTATGTTGAAAGTGTTGGTCACCTTTGTTCAAACTTTCAAGCACCCTCTTGGATATCCCCTAACTGCGAGTCACAAAGAAGTCATTGTTTTTCAAATTATATGAAAGATGACATAAAATCCTTTTGCACAGATAATTTTAACATCGTCTTCTCTAAAATGACCAGTTTTTGTGGCCAAACTCCATGTCGGCTGGGAGATTTTAATTGTTTTATTTTTGGGTTACCCATATGCCCAAACAATTAAATCTCAATTTTTATGTGTCATATGCAAAAATAATTTTTGGGTTATGCTCTACTCAGCTGATTTATTCTACAGTTAAAATTTCATAAGAAATAGAGCTCTCAGTAAAAAGTTATGCAGATTTTTCAAGGCAGCCCAAAAGAACAATTGTCATTGAACTTGAACCTTGAACCTTTTTGGTTCAAGCCCGTAGGTTCAAAAAGTTCAAAGTTCAAATTTTGGGGCTTTGTAATTTTTGGTCATTGAACTTGAACTATTGAACCTCGCAGGTTCAAGGTTCAAGGTTCAAAGTTCAAAGTTCAAAGTTCAAAGTTCAAAGTTTAGGTTCAAAAAGTTCAAAGTTCAAATTTTGGGCTTTGTAATTTTTGTTCATTGAACTTGAACCATTGAACCTTTTTGGTTTAGGTTCAAGGTTCAACGCACAGGAAAATGGAAAGAAATAAAAATCAATGCATTATACTATGGGTGCAGTTTGTGTTTTTAAACCATTTCCTTGAACCTCGCAGGTTCAAGGTTCAAGGTTCAAGGTTCAAGGTTCAAAGTTCAAAGTTCACAGGTTCAGAATGTGGATTTTTTTTTTAAAATGATCATTGAGCTGAGAGTAAAAGTGTTTGGATGACTTTTGAGATAGCCACACTAACACATACAAAGTCCAACCTTCATGTTACAAAGGAAGATTCAACTTTTTGAAAGATGGATTTAATTATTAATTCATATGTTGATAACAAAGGATAGCAGTTGATAATATTTTCAAAGAATTATTTCAGCAGCTCACGGTATTACAAAAAATCCTGAAGAGTTACAATCCCCCTCTATTATAAAGAGAGCTTTGTCATAAAATAGAGCTCATTCCTTCAAATGGCTGCTCAAAATCGTGATCCATGTGCAAGTTTTGGCATGTATATTGTTTATAGTTTTCAATGCAACCCGTAACCATGGATTTTCTGAGACAAAAAAAGTAGTCTCGGTGTGGGGGGCATAAATTTTACTTTCACCGTTGGATCCGGCTGAATTTTTGACAGGTTTTATAAAACCTAGTTTTCTAAATCCTCACTGGAGTGATTGGACAAATATTATCGCGTTCAAAAGTTATTGATCTCTGAGTATGGGTCTATACAAATTTTTGAGAAAACTATTATTATGAGAAGCTCACGGTGGAGGCTTGGCTTTGAAATGAAGACATAAAAGAAATGACCACCTGTCAACACATAATTAGATGTGTTTAATTTACATTCTCTTCAAATATTTTTCAGAAAGGAATGAAGGATAAAAGATTTTGAAGCAAAATTAAAAAGAGTTATCGGAAGAAGATAGAAGGTAAAGGAAAAGATTAATTAATAATCTTTTCAAGAATCAGTTATTGATAACTGAAATTCTCAACTATATATATGTAATGAAAGAAAAGAGTAGGGGTTCTGATTTTCTTTTCTTTATCTTTCTGCTGTAAAAAAAGGAAGAGGTAGCATTGTTTTCTGGACTGCACAGTTTTATTTTTTAGAAAAATTGAGTCTGTGAGCTCACATTTTTGGCATTGATAGAATAAAGAAGATTTTGTTGATTTGTGGATTTATCAATATTTTCTTTTGATTACAATGAACTTTGTTTCTCTTGTAATTACCTTTCATTGCCTTTTCTATTACATTAAAAGTTGTGTATGCATTTAATTCTGAAACTTGGATTTCAGAAATAATTTGTATTTGGAAAGAAATCTGCTATTAACTCTTTGTCTGGGTATTCTGATCCCCCTTGTCCTTTGAGGCATGAGAGACACTCGATCAACATCCAGAGCATTTTGATATGTTGGAAATGGCATATTCGTGGGTGTGGATAATTAAACTATGTTTTACTTACCTTCATTCACTGCATTATAAATCTGCTATTCACATCTACTTTCATGGTTATGGGTAGATGTTAGTCTTCCTTTATTGCTTTCTGGTTAAAAGCATATTCAGAAAATATATATTTTTATCCAACGAAGGGAGCTGTACCTTCATTTCAAAATTCAAAGAGCACCTGCACTCACCATTGCAAGTGACTCAACTGTTGGTTCTTGTTTTGTCTTTCAATTTGGGCATTTGGGAGTCATTTTTAAAAGGTATTTAAGAAGGACAAATCTATTTACCAACAGTTAGCTATTTCATTAATGCTTGTTTTAATTTTTTCAAGGACTCTTTCCAAAGTGGATTCTCTTCCTTCGAAGATTCTACTATTTTTCTCTTTCCAGATTTGCCATATCAGCATTGATGGGGAGATTATCCATAGAGAACCCCATAATGATTTTTGGTTCATAATTGGCCAGCTACTAATCCAAGTTTTTAGATTGATTTCTGAAGCATAAACCGAACCCAAACTTTGACATAGCCAATCCCAATAGTGTCTGGTAAAGGGGCAATCAAGTAATAAATGGTTGATTGTTTCCTCATTTTTTTGCATAGGGCACATATGCCTAGGCCGTAAATACCATATAATTTCAAACGTTCACCAGTGAGGATTTTTTCATGAAAGGCTGTCCATAAAAAGGCTCCGGCCCTAGGGGGTACCAATTTATCCCAGCAAAGGATCATGGGCTAGTCACTCTTTTCCTGGCTTAGTCTTTGTACCTGGTATCCAAGTTTGATGAAATATTCACCAGATTGTGCAGCACACCATATGATTTCGTCATCCATATTCCTGGTTGCAATCCTCCTATCTTTTAGTAACTCATTCAGATGTTGTCGATCACTTGCCTCCAAACTATCGACTTGAATAGGAAGCCATTCATATAGTCCACTTCCCAGAGAAGATTCCCTCACATAGTCCGCTACATGGATCCCATATTTATTCTTAGCCTCATTTATCCAAATCCTACCTTCAAACTATCGACTTGAATAGGAAGCCATTCATATAGTCCACATCCATAAAAAGGTTCCGGCCCTAGGGCGTACCAATTTATCCTAGCAAAGGATCATGGGCCAGTCACTCTTTTCTTGGCTTAGTCTCTATACTTGGTATCCAAGTTTGACAGAATATTCGCCAGATTGTGCAACACACCATATGATTTCGTCATCCATATTCCTAGTTGCTATCCTCCTATCTTTTAGTAACTCATTCAGATGTTGTCGATCACTTGCCTCCAAACTATCGACTTGAATAGGAAGCCATTCATATAGTCCACTTCCCGAAGAAGATTCCCTCACATAGTCTGCTACATGGATCCCATATTTATTCTTAGCCTCATTTATCCAAATCATGCCTTCAAACATCTTACTCAAGCTGGCGTGTCCATCCCAGGAGTCATCCCAAAATCTAGCTTTCTTCCTCATCTCCAATCTTCCAAGAGAGATGGTCGTTAATTAGAAGCCTGCATTCCTTTATGAACCTCCAAACAATAGATCCTCCATGCCTCCTATGGCCGTGAGTATCCTATTGGGATCATCACTATCCAGGTATTTCTTGCGCATTATTGTGCACCATAGTTTCTTAGGGCACCTATATATTTTCCAGTTCAATTTCACACCTAATGCAAGATTCTGCTTTTCTAACCTTTTGAGACCTACACCACCCACCTCTTTCGAACTACAAGCTATGTCCCAACTGATGAGTGAAATTTTCTTGATCTATTTAGCTCCCTCCTAAAGGAATTTTTTCATAAAGTTTTCCAAAGCCTGTATAGCTTTAAAGGTTAATTTAAACACAAACATTGCATAAATAGGCATGACAGACAACACAACTTTGATCAGTTGTATTCTCCTCGGAAGAGCCAACCATTTATGCTTCCAAGCATCAACCTTTTGCCTACATTTGGAAATCAGATCTTCCCACAGTGCAGTCTTGGCAGAACCAGAGAACAAAAGAATAGCAAGGTATTTTGTTGGTAGGGAACCAACCAACCATCCAAACAACCTCGATATTTTTTCTTGTGTATCCTTTTTGGTGTTAAAGAAAAAAGTCTCATATTTCTCATCATTTATTCAATGTCCAACAACATTAGTGTACATTTCCATAGTATCTTTGATGATCCTTGCCTCTCGAATAGTTGCTTCACCAAAGAGGGTAGTATCGTCTGTGAATTGTGAGTGTGTGATCGACTCTAGATCATGATGAACCTTGACCCCTTTCCACACTGCTTCCTCCCAAAGTTTGGATATATCAACTAAGTGATTTGGCCATAATCACAAATAAGAATGGGGAGATGATTGCCCTGTCTTAAACCATTTTTACTTTCAAAAATGCCAAAAAGAGAGCCATTGATTGCCACCAAATATTGAGGGGAGCCAATGCAAACCTTGATAATTCTGATCCAGTCTTGAGCAAATCCAAATTTCCTCATCATGTCCAGCAAGAATTCCTACCTTACCTTGTCGTATGCTTTTGAAATATTGAGCTTGATGGCCATAGATTTCTGTCTTTCTACTACAATTAAGTGTATGGTTTCAATAGTGAGGATAATTCTATCAATGATCTCCTGCCTTGGCGTGAATCCATTCTATTCCTTGGAGATGAGATTTGGTAAAATTTTTTTAGTCTGTTGGCAAATGCCTTAGTGATAATCTTGTATATCATGTTGCAAAGAGCAATTGGATGAAACTCATAAAAGGAGGAGGGATTGGCTTTCTTAGGGATGACTACTAGCATAGTGTTGTTTATCTCTCTGACAAATCTTCCTTCCAGTCTAATCTATTCCACCACTTCTAGTAGCTTGGATATCACGAAATCCCAAAAATTCTAGTAAAATCTTGCCGACATGCCATCCAAACTTGGGACTTTGTCCGCGTGGAGTCTAAACACCGCACACCGGATTTCAGTTTTTGTAAAAGGTTCTAGCAGTATTCGGTTGTCCATGCCAGTTACCAATTTAGGGATTGTGTCCAGTAACTTGATAGCACATGCCTCCTCCCAACAATCATCGGATTTTAGAATTTTCTTGAAGTAGGCATTTGCTACCTGGCCGATACTCTCTCTGTCCTTATGACAAGTTCCATCTTTGGAGAGAATTTCATTGATTTGATTTTGAACTCTTCTGGCTTTGATCAATGCATGGAAGAACTTAGTGTTCTTATCACCCTCCTTAATCCACTGTTCTTTGGCTTTATCTTTCCAATAAATCTCCTCTCTGTATAAAGTCTCTGAGAGGCTAGCCATCAGTTCTTTTTCGTGCCTGTAGTCTGCCCGATCCATTCTTTCGTTCAAAACTTTCATATTTAGAATTTCCAACTCGGCTTCAATTATTTCTTTCTCAGAGAAGATATTCTTGAAGACTTCTTTATTCCAAATTTTGAATTGGCTCTTGATATAAGCCACCTTTTTAACAAAACAAGAAGTACCGCGTACCTTTGATGTGGTTGCACTGTTTCCACCATATTTCTAAATTATCTAAAATGGATTTATCCCTCCACCACATATTCTGAAATTTGAAGTAGCTACCACCCTATATCTCTGACCCAATTTCCAAATGGACTAGAAAATGATCAGAGATGCAATATGGTAGAGTAATATAATGAAAAATTTAAATATTTAATTTGAGAACTTTTTTTGTTTTTTTAATCGATAAAGGTTTTTTCATTCTATTGATTCAAAAGTTTCAAGATACAAAATTTGTAGTCATTCACCATGCATAAACGCAGATAGAGAGAAAACCATACTACCCACAGTCCAAACTTGTAAATTATCCTACCCTACAACTTATAGCAAGCAAACAAAAAACAATTCATTGCTGGATATCCATAACAAATGTTCCAGCAGTAATAAAAGTTTTGGAGTTAAAACTAACAGATGAAATCATTTGGAAGCAAATTAAAAAACACTAGCCGATAGGCCGCTCACTCACTATCCCCCTGGGTTGCCTCCTCCCTTCCCTCTTCAGAGGTTGATGCTTTCCCTTTTGCCGCTTCAACTTTCATTTTTGGAATGTAGTCTAGGCACCCAAAGTCGGGGTCACCCTCCAAGCTTGCTTGTAGTTGTATGACCCTTCCTTCTTCAAACCTATCTCTCAATTCCCTACCAACCTCCATCCTTGCCACCACATGCAGAGCCTTTAGGACTTCATCCACCCTGGCTAATTTCACAAAGAGTTTCATCGCTTCCCACCCCACATGAGCACGTTCACGACACTGGTATTTGATTTCATCCTCTAGGCCACGAATAAAAGGAAGCAATTCCTCTTGGTCGTCCCCTTCCTTAATTCGAATGCCAATTCGTGGCACCACCCACTCCAAGATTGAATCCAAGTTAATCAAAAAATCCCCATCAATCAATTTGATCAATGTGAGTTTTACCTTTTCTACCTCCAGTTTGAATTCACAGGCCCACGCCAGAATCAGAGAGTAAACCTCCATGTTAGTTCGATACCGGTGACTGATATGTGCCACCTCCTCTGCAAGCATCAGTTGAGCTACCGCCCACAACTTCTCCTCCTCAAGCTGGAATAGTCCTTGCATTTGTTTATCAAATACTTTGCCCAAAAAGGGCACCAACTTCTTGTCTGTTCGCAATGTGAAATTGGCCTCCATGGTCACCTGCAATTTCAAAGGCACTTCCTACAAAACAATGTCATATAGGAGCTACAAACTACAGATTTGTTCTACTTCAAAACAAAAACTGGCACACAGATCAAAAGGTAATAAATTTTGCCTCCATTGTATAGGCCGCGTAATGAATGTGTAGGATAAGGCATTAATGCCAAGAGATCAAGAAAAATATTTCCTGCCATCCTCCCCTCCCTCCATTCATGTGACCTGCCGCATACAACTCTTTTTGTAACTAAACAACCACCTCCTTGGCATTTGTACTTTCCAAATTTGCTCACCTTAACAAGTTGATGACTGCACATTTTTTTAAAAGAATGCATTCAGTACCACTCCCACATGTGACCATCACCTTTCCACCATTTGGCCACGCAATTATCCAGTTCACTTTCAATGTTTCACAACATATCTGCCAACGTATTTTCTCCCCTCCTAATATGTGTGACACGAAACTCCACGAATGTGTTGAGTTTCTCTCTGATCATTGCCACCCATCTGTTTAGCTTCCAACATGGCGTGTTGCCTCTAGCTATTGAATTAACTTCTATCTGAGAGTCCCCTTCTAAATGAAGTCTTTGGACTTTCATGTTTGAGGCTAGTTCTGTTGCTAGAAAGGCCGCTTGGATCTCTGCTTCATTATTGGTGCCATCTTGCAATCTCTGAGCTCCTTTGAATAGGATAAATCCATTGTCGTCTCTCGCCACCACACCCACACCTGAGGTTCCTGGGTTTCCTTTTGATGCACCATCAAAATTGATCTTTATCCATTGTTTGCTCGGTGGTTCCCATTTAACTTTCTCTACAGAAAGAGATGGATCAACCCCCGAAGACCCATTAACAGGTTTTAATTTGAGAACTCTTATTATAACTAGTTGACCAGATTAAAGTTATTAAATTATTTTATATATAATTATTTTAAATTAATTTAATATTTTATTTTATTTACATTAATTGGAAATAAAATCTAGTAAATATTTTATTGATTTTTATTTATATATATAGAGAGAGTAACATAATAAAAATTTAAATATTTAATTTGAGAACTCTTATTATAAGTGGTTGACGGGATTAAAGTTATTTAAACTATTTTTATTTAAGTAATAGTAAAACTAATTGCAATTATGATGGGTGTTATACAATATGATGGGCGCCAATTTTAATCATAGGGGTTTTAAAAATCACAGATAGCTATCATTCCATTATGTGAGTATAATACGCCTCTCGGCATAATAATGAGATTTTTTTTGCTTTGGTCAATAGTTCAATAGAAATCTAATAGTATAATAGTTTTTAAGTGAAATAATAAACAAATACGATTCACTTATATTCCTTTAAAGATAGGTATGCTATAGTACACACACACGTACGTGCACACACACACACACACACACATGTAGGTGCCTATTCTTTGACAAGGAATGCATTTCAATACAAGATAAATCCACTGACGGAGGTAGAGGAAAAGGTATATAATAATGCAAGAATCTGTTTAGTAGATGGAATGAAGCATGAACATATATTTTTTTATTTAATTCCTAAAGTTAACAAATATGAAGAGGATGTACTTGTATAAGTTGCAAAGTTGTTGGACGAGTTTCATGATATTGTATTTGATAATGTACCTAAAGAATTACAATTGATGAGAAAGATAAGTCACCAGATGGACCCGATTCCTAGAGCCAATTTGCCAATTTTGACATCCCACACAATAACTCCAACAATAAGTGAAGAGTTGAATTGACTACTACGAGAGCTATTGTAAAAGGGGTTGATTCGAGAGAGTTTGAGTCCATGTGCGGTACCTACAGTACCAGCACCAACAAAGAATAGGGTTTGGAGGATGTGTACAAACTCCCAAGATATTAACAATATTAAGGTCTTTATCTTGGGCTCTCTATTTTCTACCCGCTATCTTTGCAATTCTTTGAACCATAGTGCAACATGCCCATTCAATTTTGTTTGTGCTAGCTTTAACCTCTGTGGGTCTCTAATTTATTTCAAATCAAAGTAATCCTCTACTTCTACCATCCAATCTATTAACTCATCTAGATTTAATGTTCCATAAAATTTAGGCACATATATTTGGTTACTTTTAGATATTCTAGCAAGGGATCTTAAAAAACTCTCTTCTCTAGCATCTTCTGGTTATTCATTTTTCCTATCCCTTTCATGCACTTCACTCTCCTCTTTGCTAACATGGTCTTAAATGTTTTCAATATTCCTTCTTAGCAAGTAGCAAATAGGTTCCTCATTTTATTTCTCTTCTTCACTTTTAACCCTCTATTTTCAGATTTCTTCTTCTTGGAGTCATTTGTATAATACTTTTAATTAAATGAAACACCAATCTTAAATTCCTCTTTTTCTTAATTGCTTAGTACTTTTACATCAATTCTTGGGCCTCTAAGACAACTCCATCGCTTCAAACTCTACTCATAGATCCTAGTGCCAAAATGCCTCACATTCGACACTTAGTTTGCACACTCAAGAACACTATCTCTAATTCCATTTGATAAATACAAAAAATTCCCTCAAACAAACATATGCTCAATATAAAAAAAAAAAACAAAGCTAATTACAAAATTGGCTTTCAAATAAATTTTGTAGCAAAACAATCTTTCGTAATCACTCATAGCCTCTGACAGTTCATCTCTTTGTATCTCTTTCTCAATCTTCTTCCCACTTCACTTTGACTTCTTCTCTATTTGCAACTATGTCTCTCTCCTCTTTTTTATTATTGTGCATAAAATAGATTCAATAATTGATTTTTTTTTCCTCATTACCGAGAAGAATTTGCTCTCTCTTCCTTACACCTTCTGTTCCTTTCTTCCCATTCACCTCACATTTCTCTGTTGCCCTAAATGATTAATAAACTGCAATTAAAAATACCCAAACAACATAATGAAAAAGAAAAAGAAATTCCTCCAACAAATAATGACCTTTCATTTACTAATGAAATTTAAATCCTCTTTGTTTTATCTACCAATTGCATTTCAAAAGTTAGTGCAATCATTCAAATCCTCTTCTCTAAATAAGAGATTAAATTTGTAATTTTTTGAAATCTGCTTGTTCTTCTATTTTGACATTTCATTTCCTTGCAAATGATGAGAATACGTCTCCTTTCAAATCTGTTGAAATGATGACAATAGTTGGGCATTGAGGAAGATATTTATTTCCAAAGAGAATTGACATTAAAACTTTCTTTCCAGCTCCATTAATTATTCAATTTACAAAAATATTCTCCACCTTTTGAATGGAATTATAAAAGGTTAGATATCAATTACAAAATCTCTATTTTCCTTGTCAATAAATTAAATAATCAATTTAGAGATTTGATTTTGTGGAATGGGATGTCAAAAAATGGTTGAAAAGTGACTTTTTTTATAACTTTCATCCATATGCTTATTTTTTCACAAAAACTTGCAAGTGACTACACAAAGCTTTCCAAGAATTATTTTTCTTTAGCTATCATAAAACTCTAAAAATCAAATTTCCCATAAAATCACCAACATAAACTTTGGGCATTAAAATCTTTTAAACAACAAGAAATTTAACTATGATCCCTTATGCACATTCCATGTAGTACCTCCAAGAATGTTCTACAAAAGGATTTTACTTGAGTCTTTACAAGTTTTCCAAAAATATTTTTTGAAAACTGGATGCAGATCCTTAAAACAACAATTCAATAGAAACTTGAAAATTTCACATTTGATCAAATTATTATTATTTTTTCTATTATTGAGCAATTACAAATAGGACCAAAACAAATCCAAACTAAAAATAAACTTGAGAATATTTTTGGTTGATGCCATTCACTAGTTCACCTAGATGCTTTTGCAAGGAGATAAGTAGGGGAAAGAGGTTGAGCATAGTGTTACATGTGTTTTCATTGATGTCAATTGTATGACTGAAGCAATTTAGAAGAGCTATGATGATGGAAGAATAGAAATTAGAAGATTAAGAATTAATACCATCTATTTTTGTTCACTCTCTACACTTTATATTTTGAAGTTCATGTTTGCGAGTAGTTTGAAGATGCTTGGTTATGGTGAGGCCAGGAAAGGTGTGACATAGGTCTTGAAGAATCTATTGCATTTCTCTACATTTAAAGATATGACTTCACAATTTAGAAGAAATACAAAGGAAGATGTGAAGTATGAATGTTTCTCACCTTAGGTCACAAAAGCTAAGTAAAAGTTTTAGAGGTTTGTAGAGTAAAGTTGGTATTGTTGCCTAACATGATGGATCAGAAGAATGCTCCGCACTTCTCTGCACTTCAATAATTATTTGTGCAGTTTGGGGGACTTGTTTACATTGTCTATATACTATCTCATCATAAGTTTTAGGTGTTCAAGCGTACCATAGGTATGGATTTAAATGATTTATCTCAAAAAATTGTTTTATAGTTTGCACGTGTTGCTAATTTTAGTACCTTTTTGCTTGTGCCAACTCAATTTTGTGTGATCATGTTAAAGGGTGTGTTTGTGAACTTTTTTGGATTTCATACAATGATTATTTGTGCTCTGAAAAATGGTTACTATTGTCTACGATACTATTCATGGTTTGGAGAAAATTTATGGAAGGATAGATGTTTGTTGGATTGAATTAGAAATTTTGTGTCAATACTTTGATTTATGCACCCACATGAAGATGAGTTCTAAGGTGATCTTGGTCCTATTTACAATTGGTTTGGACCATAGCTAATTTTCTTTCTGTATGGAAGATTTTGGGGCTGACCTTTTGATGTTGCATGTTTCATCTTGCTCGACTGGGAGGAAGATTTTCAATGCTTGTAGAGGATATAAATGAAAGATCAAATCATTGAAAATTATGGAAAATAGTACATGCAAAGAAATATTTAAAATAAAACTAGAGGTAGTGAGCATAAGGTAGCATAAGAGCAAGGAAGTGTGTTGGAGGCAGTGAACCAAAAGCAACTAACTTTGTCTAGTATAAGTTTGATTGATGAATGTAATCTTGTTTTAATTTGCGAGACTCAATTTGGATAGAGTTTCAAGAATCTTGCTCACCATGGTTTTTCCCTTGTTGGATTTTCCATGTAAATCTAGTGTCTTCTTGTGCAATTGTGGTGAGTGTTGTGTTACATTATTATTTATTTATCTTGAGAAAGGGTTTGAATTAACATAGATGTCGAAGGTTTGGGGTATACTTGAATACTATTTCACCCCCCTCTCAGTATTCTGGTGTTTTAATAATTGGTATCAAAGCCACGTTTCCTTGAAAGAAGCCTAATAACTTGGATATTTGAGATGGCCCAAGAAGCATCTCAATCATACAAGGAACCTTAGTTTGATGGAACAAATTACACTTTTTGGCTAGTAAGGATGGAAGCCTGTCTGACCTCTTTAGAGTTTGGTGTTTTGAAATCAATTGAGAATGGTTATACTCTTCCTGCTACTCCTCCAATTGATCTAGCTAAGATTAAGGCATATGAGAACAATGCTAAAATAAAAAATGTTATCTTGAGTGGATTAGCAGATGCTGAAGTTGTAAAGGTGATGCACCATGGTACTGCTAAGTATGTCTCATAAAAGCTTAGTAGCATTTATGAAGGAGATACTAAAGCAAATCATGCTAAGTTACATATATACATAGGAAAATTTGAGAACTTGAAGATGCCAAAAGATGAGGATATTGTTGGCTATTTGCTTTGAGTAGATGAACTGGTTAGTACTATCAGAGGTCTTAGTGAAGAACTGAAAGAAGCAATTGTAGTACAAAAAGTAATCAAATTTATCACTAAAGCTTATAATCCTAAAGTATCTTCTATTGAGGAAGCTAGGTATTTAAATATTTTTTCAATGGATCTATGTATGGTACTATCATTGCCTATGAAATGAGAGTTTGATATGGAAGCTCCAAAGAAGTAAATGACTTTCAAGGCCATTAAGAAGGAGAAGAATGAAGCATATAATCAAAGCAATGCCTCTAATAAGGAGGAATCAAACCTTGTAATAAAGCTAAAGAAAGGTATTGATAAATACAAAGGTAAGTTACCCTTCAAATATTTTAATTGTAGAAAAATTGACTAAATGCTTCTAAATGCCCGTTAAGAGAGTTAGTAAAATGCAACAAGAATTTCAAATAAAATAAATTAAAAATCTCTATTCCAAGAAAAGTTATTGCTTTTTAGATGATGAGGAACACAAACCATAGATGACACTAGTACATTTGGGGCTAATTTCTGATGGCCTATCATCAAAATTTTGATTATTTTCCGTCAGACTACCGATAAATGAAGTCGTCAAAAACTCGTCATCGGTAATTCCGACGGTGCCATCTAATGTTAGAATTCCAACGAAATCCTGAACTCTTCCAACAACAGCCATGATCGCTCATCCGACCAAAGAATGTCATCAAGCGTAAAGCATCCTCGTCGGATGGACGTCGGAATTCTAACGCATACCAGGAACTTTCAGCGACGACAATTACGATGAGTGTCAGACAATAAAGTGTCATCGGACATAAGACATCCTCGTGGGATGTTTCTTCAATTGGCGTCGAAATTTCGACGCCTGCCAGGAATTATGCACTGATGAGGATGTTGTTTGTCCGATGGTCTTGTCGTCGGTGCAAAGTTGGGATGATGTTAGAATTAGGATGACGCATGCCAATTACAATGGTGCTTGTTGGTTCCCTTTTAGCATGTCCTACTAGATGGACCCAAGCAGTTCAATTTCAAGTATACTGGGATGAATTTCAATTTCATTTGGAATCCCACATGAAGCCACGTTGATATTTTATCGATAAGACTTCCTATGCACTACTTCATACAATACAAAATTGACCTGATTCTCAAATCTCTTATTCCAAATATATCTTTAATGCATCATTTTAGGAGAACAAAATCAACACAAAGTCCAAAAATTAGTAAATTCAAGAAGTATCAAGTCAAGTTCATCCTTGTGGTAGTTTGATTATGCTTGCACCCAAGAAAGACAACATATGGTGACTCTACATTGACTCTTATGTCTCAACAAGATCTCAATGAAGAACATGTATATCTTTCTACACATCAACAATCACTTGGGTCATCTCTAGGCACACTAAACCAAATCAACATATCATCAAGTTTCGATACAATAATTTTTTTTTTGGAAAACTATATTCAAAATGTGAGGACTCTATGAATGGATGGATATGCCTTTTGACAGTTTCTAATGCTCTTGTGACACTCGTGCTTGATAAATTTTTTTATCATTGTCTACATGGATGACATCCTAATCTTTAACAAGATCTTAAAAGAATACATGCTACATGTTGCACAAGTACTAAATACACTACATCAACAAAAGTTGCAAGCTAACCTTGATAAATGCATTTTGACACCACACAAAATTAACACCTTGGTTACATAATTAACCACACTTGCATTCATGTTGATCCAGAGAAAATCAAGGTAATTAAATACTAGCCTATCCCATACAATATTGGAAGAACATATGTTACACATTGCACATGTACCACATATGCTATGCCAACACAAGTTGCAAACCAACCTAATTAAATGAAATTTTAGCACCATGCAAATTTAGTTACATTATCAACCACTCTCCTATTCAAGTTGATCTTGAAAAAATCAAGGTGACATGATACTAGCATACTCATGCAAACTCAAATAATTGCACAACTTTCTCAAACTTGAGAACTTCTATAAAAGGTTAGTCCTTGGATTTTCACATGTTGCTTGATCACTCAACAAGGTTATATGCAGCAAGGCAACATTTCTATGGAATCCACAAAAAAATGCCTTTAATGGCCTCAAACAACATCTCTACTTTGTGCTAGCATTTACTCTAGTGAATATTGCAAAATCATTTGATATTTAGATTGATGCATTTGATTATGTACTAGGCATCATGCTAATTTAGCATGGCCAGCCTATTGCCCATCACTCAAACTCTATTAATGATACCTTGTGGCACTATTCAACTTATGAAAAGGAGCCTTGCACCCTCATACAAGTCATCAAACAATGGTGCCATTATATTCTTAACAAAGAGACTACCATTCAATTGATCATTGCCCACTTCAATTACTACACACAAAGTAAATTGGAAAATGTGTGGCATGTGAAGTGGATGATCTATCTACAAAAATTCTCTTTGGCCATTAAGCATTTTAAGGGGCACAACAAGGCTACAAATTAATGTAGTCATTAACGGTATTCATAATGCCAAGGGTGGTAGGTTGAGATGGGTAATAAAAAATGACAGGAATGCGGTTTGAAGGTAGGGGCTGGCAAAAGGGATCGATGATGGCATGTACAACTCTAAAGTACCAATGAAGAGATGAGTGAAAAAGAAAGTAATTTTACAACCCTTTGGCAGAATGAGAGAGAAAAACAATATCATCAACAAGTAGATTAGCAATAATCCCTCATGTAATAGTGAAGGCATCTGACAAAAAGCTAAAAATAGAAAGAGAAGTATGAAAAGAAAACTCATTTGGCACCCAACAGTGAAGGCATGAAACTACCTTTAGAATGAGAAGCTCCGTTCTCGTTTCAAACAGATCTAAGCATATAAGCTTCTAATTATCTTAGCTATTTGAAAGCCATGGCTAATGCAAACTGTTATGCTGTGAACATTACAAAGACCAGTAGTTATATAGAAGTTTGTGGGGAATCTGACCTCCCTCAAATACCACCTACATTTTGCAACTTGGTATGAAATATTTTTGTTTTAATGGTGCACTTTCTGAGCCTGCAACATCATTTACTTTTTCTATAAGTGTAGGCCATGGCTATCAAATGACACGTAGTTAAAACATTATTGGCCCACTTGTGGTCCACCCAATTGAAAAATTTTAATGGGCCCCTCTAGTTGTGTATCATGTCTCCATAGACCTTTTCCCTTTAAAGTTCTGTGTTAAATTCTAGATAAGTGAAAAAGAACATCTTTAAAACTCTTTGAACCATTGAACCCACTTGAACCAGTTCAATTGGGCTCATTCAGTTCAATTAGGTTCATTCAGTTCAATCGGGTTCATAAAGTTCAATCAAGTTCATTCAGTTCAATTGGGTTCAAAATGGTTCAAAGTAGTTCAATAGGTTCCAAAAGTTCAACCAGTTCTCGAGCAATTCCCTAAGTGTAAGAGTTCGGAGCACAAGGTTTACCATATACCTCAAGCACCATTAGTTGTAAAGATTATCAAGGAACTTGAGTTTGAACATGAAAGAGACTTTCATTGGGATGAATAGCAAGACACTCAGTTGCAAATAAAGCCACCCCACTTATATCAAGAAAGAGAACAACTATGGCTCACACAGATGTTTAACATTTTATCATGCGTTCTTCTTCATAGCTGTCACATTTTTCAACTATGGGGTGTGGTGATATTATAATGAATTCAGATTGGGCCCGTATTGTTATGTTGCTGATCATACCAATAGTTTTTTTTTCCAGTTTTCTTATACAGATCAATGAAATCATGGAGTTGCCAAGACACACATAGCTCTTGCACTGCAAACAATATCAAGTCACTTTTTTTATGTTTAAGAGATGCAAGCAGTGGACAAATTTGGTCCACCAATAAAAGTTTGGAAGAGGAATATTGATTCACCATTTATTCAGGTAGCAATTGATTATTTTTCCCAGAGGATTGTGCAAGAGTTAGCACGAAGAATGTTTATAATTTTCAATGCAACTTGTAATTACCAATTTTCTGAGATAGGAAAGTCAGTCTCTGTGCAGGGGGCATATCTTTCACTTCAATCATTGGATCATGCTGTATTTCAGATATGTTTTATGAAACCTATTTTAATAAGTTCTCACCAAAGGAATTGTGGAAATTCAATCTGGTCTGCAAGATACACTTAATAGAATACAAGTCTAGAACAAAGAACATTTTCTTATTTTTGTGACAGAAAAACCGTCATGTCTCGGGGAGCATATCTTCTCGTTCCACCATTGGATTTTACTAATTTTTGGATATGTTGTGCATAGGAAAGCTACACACGGTTCCACCTCAGTGGTTAATTGAATTACATCTTCTTCAAAAGATATGGTTGACTGAGTGCGAGTCTGTCCAAGGTGACCAACAACAACCAAGTTTCTTGTTTTCAAATATTAACAAGGCACAACTTATATTTGCAATGATGGAGCCCATAATTAATTCATAAAACATATATATTTTAAGTTATAATGTTTTCATATTAAAACATTATGATAAAAATTACATTGAATCCAAGAAAGTGTTTAAATAATGCATGTCGAATTGAAAGAGATGAAAGAGTGAAGTCAGTTATTATATCCAATTGTCAACATATGATATGCTAGGATTTAGTTTTTGGAACTGAAAGTGTCTCACCGAGAGAAAAGAAAAGAAAAATATGCAAAAGAAAGGGAAAAGCAGGGCTCTTTTTTCGGTAGTCTGTGTGCTAAAGGAGAGGGCAATAATTTTTTGTTTTCTGAATTGTAATAGGGCAAAGGGAGAGAGTTTTTTATATTTTCAGGCATTATTTTGGGTGTACAAGAGTAATATGGACTTTGATCTGTTATTTTGTGTTGAAAGAAAAGGAGGGAATATATGTAAAACTTTGAATTTAAGATATTTTTCCTTCTGATTGAGCCAATCTTTTTGTTGTTTCAGTCCTCTTTTTATTCAATCCTGTACAATCTGTTTGTGTGAATGGTGATGATGAAAGCTTTGAATTTCATTTGTGTGCCTACCTGAAAATTATATTTAAGATCTTCCCTTTGTTATCTTTTAGTTAGAAGATCGAATAGATGGGCTTTGCATTGTCTGTTTAATCTTTTCTTTTAGTTTTAAATCCAAAAATTTGCGTTCACACCATGGTGATGGGTGGATGTTAAAGTGCCTTTGTGTCTTTTGGTGAAAGACATAACTCATATTTAATTCCTTGCAAATCAAACGAAGGGAGCTGTACCTTCTCATCAAAATTCAGAGAGCACTTGCACATCTCCATTGCAAGTGACTCAACTGTTAGTTTCAGTTTGTTTTCCAACAATTGGGCATCTAGGAGTCATTTGTGAAGGTATTTCAGGAGGACAAATCTGTTCACTAACAAACATGACACATACTAAGTAAATGATACACTACTTGATTCTCATTACCTAGTTATAGTAAGCATGAGTGAGAGAGAAAGGAAAGTATGCAGGGAAACTGTGACTTAAAGCCAATAGGAAGCATTCAGACAAAAGGAGGACTATTGTGACAATACTATTCTTAAGCAAATCTTGAAAACATAACACAATTACTAGTTTCCAGAAAAGGGATCTTCTCTTCAAGTAGTGCACAAAGAAAAGCATTCAACTAACATCAAGATCAAGATGAAAAAATCTAGCATTTTCCTTGGTTTCAGTGAAACTTGTGATAGACGTCAAGATCACACACAAGATGCATGTATCTAAAGGTTGTTTAATGTCATTTATAACCCACAATTTGACATGGTATGGAAATCCATTCTTACACTAAGGATTAGAATGGTCATCTTCTTCACTTAGAGATTGTTTCTAATTCTTTTTGATTATAATACTACTCATATTATGTGAGACTATGAAGCACCCTTTCTTTTGGATTTGTGCTCATTTCTTATTGGGTGAGATAGATTTGAAATTATTTGATCTTACTGTATTTAATATATGAAAATAAGATTATTGGTAATTATTTTTTATAACTAACAAGAATGTGGTTTTTTAATGTTATTAGATAGATATAAGTTGAAAAACGAATCTAAAGTTTGACATGCATCAAAGAAGCTCCACCAACTTGTCAATATAGATGTTACAGAGGGTTGGAGATATGACACCCTTGTTTGACCCCAATTGTTCTCCTCATCAAGTTGAAGATATTGTAAGCATGAAGCTGACCAATAACTTTCATAAAGCCTACAAGCAATGCTAATGAGAGAATCCAAAATGTCGACATCATGTTCTTGTTGGAAAAGCAAGTGTCTCCCAATTGAGTCAAAGTCATTCGAAAAGTCTATAAACAACAAAAGACTATGGAAGAGTGGTGGTGAGCCTTCTCAACAATAGCCTAGAGTGTAAATATGTGGTCAATGGTTTGATAATCTCCCTTGAAGCTAGCTTTCCCACAAGCTCGAACATTACCTTTCTCTAGGTACTCATAAAAAAATTGCATGTCTAACATTGTGGCAAAAAGTTTGACAAATGTATGGCCAATCATTATAGTCCTATAGTTTCTAGGATTGGAGAGATTCCTAGAACCATGGATATAATGAATTTATGTTGAAGAAGAGCTTGAGGGAGTAAGATTTTGTGATTTGGTGTGATTCAAGGGTTGGAAGACCTCAAGATAGATTTCAGCAAAGTGAGAATGCCCTATGTGATGTATGTCAATGGTTGTATGGGACTAGGGAGTAGGAGTGAGTCTTTGGGGGTGTTGAAACAACTTGAGGGGCTAGTAGGCTAGTGAGGGCTTGGGGTTTGTCCCCTATTGAATAGGTGAGTTGGGAGAAAGATCTCCCTAATTGATTGAGATTGGTGGATGCTCTGCATCACAATGCTCCAATGTTGACCTTACCTAATTCTTTGTTGCTCATTGGAGCTTACACAAATGCTACTGAGGATGTCATGGGAGCCATCTTGTTATAAGATGGTAAAATAGTATGCTACTATTCAAAGGTTTTCTTTTCAATAATGAGGGACTATCTAGCTTATGATAGAACTTTATGCATTAGTCTAGGCGATGAGAAAGTGTATAAAAAATAGTTTGAGAAAGACTCAAATAATGGGGAATACAAATAGCAAGAAAATACATGATCATCAAGGGAAAATACAAGATTGGTTGAAAAATATAAGATAGCAACCATGCAGATCATACAACAGTGATAAGGAGAATGCCTAGATAGTAGTCCATATGAATCACCAAGTAATAGTAGCATATAGTCATAATAATCCTCACACAGAGCAACCATGGAGTCAAAGACCACTGTCCAATGTACAATTATAGTAGGATAAGAACTTTATATCCATCTGTTCTATTGATACATTATTACTATTATCATGGGTCTGAGACAATATAAAATGATCAAAATATACAGTTATTAGTAGTCATAAATTGTCTTAGAGGATTCGCAAAAAAAAACATAGGTGTTATCCTCATAGAACATAGAGATATGAAGCAATTACAAGATGTGAGGTAATAGTTATAAAATTTGGATGAACTCAAAGAGACATTTACAAATACAACCTACCCTTTATAATACCTAATTGAAAAAATGGATGGAATGCGAGTCCTTGTATCAATAATTTCTGGCAGATAGTAAAAATCTAGAACAATAAATTCCATATAAAAGTGGTTAGACTTAAAATGATAAGGAAAATTTAAAAATGCTAAAGAAAATGTCAACTAATAAAAAAACTTACAAGGATGAGGCATATTCATAACTTTTGCAGTCCCACCATGGATATCAACACTAGCAGCAACTCATACTGTTAGTGTACATACAAGACAATATGGAAGTTTATTATACCCAACAACTTGTGGTGTTGTTATTCGTGTTGGCTCTGTTGGACCCTATAATTAAGATTCAATATACATTATTCAATAAGATTAACTGTGCAACATAATGAAATATTGAAAAGTGTGTTATCTTATTGAGCTTCACTTGGTTTCGAGAATAGTTTAATATTCTCTACTTAACAGGGCCAACCACGTGAAGGTGGAAGCTCATTTGGCCCCTCCCCCCCTAACATCACTCTAAATTCCCCGTTAACATCTAACATTCATTCATTCATTCTTTCTACTAGCAATAAAATACAACATTCATTCATTAATATCACATAACATTTATTAACACATAACATTGCTTAACATTAATTAACACGCAACATTCATCAATATTAATTAACACATATCATTCATAATCATTCATTAGCACATAATTACATTCATTGACACATAAAAATCAGTCATTATCAAATAAGGTATATTACAATAATTTCTTTTTTTTTTCTTTTTCTTTATAAAAAGAATAAGCGGAGTATCGTTTTCTTCATCATTTCCCCCCTCTTTAGTTGTTTTGCCCTCGACGCGTGATCTTGATGTATGCCTACTCCTATACTGAGGACGAGGACACTGAAGCGAAGGGGGGTCCTTTGCAATAACAAAGAAATGGGTTAAATTCAAAATATTTTTTATTATTGGTACAAGTATTTTATTATTTTAGAGAACATAACTGTTGCGCTCTTTACCTGATGGGGCCACATCATTTTGTCTAGCCTCAACCTCAACATGCTGAACACCCTCTAGATCCTCTGGAGTTGAAATACTAAAGGTTATATTAATGTTTAACACCAATTGCAATTAAATTTGTTTAAAGGAATAATAATGGTTATGTTTACCTATTTGGGGAACATCACGTTCCTGATGTTGTGTACCTGGATCATGCTCCACTTGGTCACCACCGACTACATGCTTTAAAATATTAACAAAAAAGGTTACATTAATTACTACTCTAATTAAAAATTAAGATGTTTAATTATATGAATAATTACATAAATAAATTTGAATAACAAATGAATACCTCCACTACTGGGATGCACATCCAGACCTTCATGTATAGGTGGTGTTTCACGATTAGCAGGCTGCATTCCAATGTCATGCACATTGTTATCATTGCTTGCTTATTTAAAACAGATATAGTCACTTTATGTTGGAACACAACATCAATTAGATTATTGGTAAAGTTGAATTTGAAACAATTTGCATTTAGCTTATTTACCTGTGTGATAGATGCACCAGAATCTTGTGTTTGCCCACTCAATTCTCATATCTGTTCAACCGCGGCTATATAGCCTTGCTGGTAGGCAATTCTCTTGTCATCTTCTGTGGGCACTCTATTGAATTTAGAGCCCTGCATTTTTGCTCGGTATCGTGAATTTTGCTTGCATTGTTTGATTAAAAAAAAAATCGTTTGCAATTTATAAATATTTTGATGCGATATTTCATTTACTGATACTTACAATTCGTGCGACAAGTTTCATATAACAACCAGAGCTGAGTTTGTGTTGCCCATGCTTTTCTTGTCTTGCCTTGGTTTCCTTTGATGTATCACTCAGTCTATAAAAACTTTGTAATATGTTAGATTATATAAATATAAAGAATAATTAATTAGTACATAATTACATTATTAATAGTATCCCATACCTTCTTTTGGCATTTGGTGGTGTATTTCCTTTTTTCCTTTCAATTAGCTCTTTGGCATCCAAAATTAGGTCCTTCCACTCCCTCTCTGGAATCATGGGGGGACACTCGTACTTTACGTTCTTCTCTAAATGGGTCTTGTATTGGTCCCTCACATACTTTAGATATGTGCCAACTTTTTCAAGGAGCTTGGTTTTGTCAAATGTGTCATTTCCAAACAACTCAACCATACGGTTTGTCAATTCATCTTTTAACCTTTTTTCTTAATCATTCCACCTTTTAAAGCAAACACAAACCTGTTAGATTCAGAAATGAACTAAAGCTACATTTATTATAGTTCAAGAAATGGATCAAAGGAAAACTATTCTAGCAATGATATGAAATCAAAATAGTGGATTAGGGTTAGTTCACATATGATGTCCCACCTTTTACGTATGGTGGGCCCAAATATCTGCAATGCAATGTCATTAAGATTTTTATAAAAAAATATCATTTCTTGCAAAAAATTCATGGGATAATTAGTCCAAAATGAGTGATCAGAAAGTGAATTACAATTAGACTATATACAATAATAATTTTAAAGTACCTAGAACCTTCTGTATCTTTATGGGAATCATTTCTTCGTTGCTCACCACCAATGTGGCTTGCAACGTTCCCGTACTAGAAATACGAGAAGATCCAGGAAATGATGGTATGTTATCAGCAGTAGTCGCCTCTAGCGCATCCTCATGTGCATTTCCTGCTATAGAAAATGAATCCACTAAGAAACTCCCCCAAGAAAGAACGCTTGAAGGGAAAACAACACATAACAGAAGATAGAGAAAAATATGGATCTACCAACAGTGGCTGGGCCAATATGACGTGTAGTAGAGGATGTTTGAATGTTGTGTGTTTCCAAAATTATAGTCAACAATACAGGTGGGGCTAACCTCTGATGAGGCACCAATGACATTTGCATAGGAACATTGACAACACCTGAAGAATAATAGATTAAAAATATGAAAAGTGCAAGAATTGTAAACAAGGATGAACCTTTATTATGAACATTGACAGTATCAAGTATGATTTATTTTGGGTACTCAAAGTGATAAGCCAAGAAAAGAATCATCACCTGAACTACTTGTAATACCCTGATCATGGCCACCAGGTTGATGAGGACGCATAAATTGCTGTAAATACAATACATACATATTTTAGTCAATGACATAAAAGAGTATAAAATATAAACCATTATTGAACTTTTGTTAAAATTAAAGCTTTCATTACTGCTTACTTGCAAGTTTTCTGTTGTCTAAATCAATTTTTGCACCCTCTCTCGTATCTCATCAATTTGAGGCTCCATGGATGCCAAAGCAACAATCTCTCTACTAATTTTTCTAATAGACTTTTTTATCAATTCTATAGGGTTTGTGGAATTTGTGATGTCATCATCGCTTAATCCTATTGAGTCCACAATCCTAGAGAGGTGCTCAGGTATTGCAACTCCCTTTCCCTTTCCCCGAACATCCGTCTGTGACAATAATATCATTAAAATTACAAAATTACTCTAAAACACTCAAGAAAAGAACATAATAATGTAACAGTTTGCTTCTATTTAATTTGTACAATTACAATGAGGTTTACCTGCTTGGTAGAAGTGTCATGACCTACATCCCTATCTGTGCTATGTGATGGATCTATGTCGCCCTGTGACAAAGAAAAAATATAAAATGTTAGTGAAATGAAACCAATAGACTTAGCAAAAAAACTTCATAATAAATGGTATATTGGAGTCATTAATTGGAGGTTGGTTAATTTAAATGGTATATAGTACGTACCACCCCCATGATAGTAACTTTGTTTGTATCTATATGATTCAAATTATAATCGATTAGCAACTCTTCCTCTGCACTTATTGATTTTATCGCACATACGAATACATGATTTCCCTCATGTGCCTCAAATATGCAATTGGGTTGTTTATTAGTTGACCCAGGTTGCATACTATTTATAAAACTTGCAATATTCCTTGCTGCTTTTGGCCTTCCATCAATGTATACAAGCACTTGTTTACTTTGATCATTATATTTCTGTTGTATATAATTTGCTAACAATGCATACCTACGCATACTTTTTTATATCGAACAATTTGCATCCAATTATTGTAATTGTAACAAGGTCTGACAAACTCCATCAATTTAGCAACTTTTTTGTAACGGATCTTTATGTCGTCCATGGAAAATAGGCCTAAACCATGTAACAATGAAGGTGCTATGTGATATGCTATCGTTAACACAAAAATCGGTGTTTATTGGAGGAAATTCATTGTTTCTGTAGATGTTTGTACCTCAAGGGCACCTCAATGTCTCCTTTGGTCTCATCATCATAAGAATATGACCCCCCTTGAGCAAGGAAAAATTCCATGCGTTTATTGAATTTTCTTCTAATCTTTTGACCTCTAGTTAATCTCCCTATTGTAGACCTACTACATGTCTCACTTTGGTTTTCTATTCCTGCATTTACCTCACTCAAGGAAGACACATCTGACAAATACCTATTTGGTGGTATGTGCACTCCATCAAATGAGAGAGTTAGTTGGTAATGAGAGAGATATTTTGCAATTGAGGGTAATGTTGATGAAGAAGTCGACCCTAAAGTTGATGTTGAGATTAAAATTTGAATAAGTCCAGCTGGGGCCTCAAGTGTTGATAACTGTATTAGATTTGCTGCTAATGTCGAGGTTTGAAAAACTAAGGAAGTTTGTTTTCCAAGTAATTTTTAAAAATAAATTGTTTCTATAGGGTGTATTGACTTATACCTGTCGATCCATGAGACTGTGTAGGATCCTCATCAAAGGGGTTCAGGTTCCTGCACATGTAATTCAATTATCTTATGTTAGCTAAAAATTACATAGTACACAACATGAACAACATGAACTTTGTAGACAAAAAGAGTATTAAATAAAAAAATATGCTGTCATCATAATCATTGTAATTTTTTTAATTCCTTACCTTTAATTTATGTAGACTATGCAAGATCCTCAACTAAAGGGTTGACAATGTATGTAGTCAATGACCTGTTCCCACCAAGGGTGACAACATCACACAAAATATATACATGAAATTAGCACCATTAATTGAGCATCATAAGCATTACATTTATAAATTGATAAACAATAAATACATATGTATCATAAGCATCATAAGCATCACATATGTATCATCATATATGTAATTGAGCATCATAAGAATCACATATGTGTCATCATAAACATGTAATCCATCACATATGTATCATAAATCACCATCCATCACATAGGTAATAAACAATCCACATTCTATAAATAAACACAAAGTTCAAAAAATGTCACATGTATCATCATAAAATGTAATCCATCACATATGTATTTTAAATCAACATCCATCACATAGCTAATAAATAATCCAAATTCCATAAATAAACACAAAGTTTAAAAAATGTCACATAAATAGTCACTCTCCCTATCTCCATCTCCTCAGGGTGGCATAGTTCTACTATTAGGACCTGCTAGAGGTGGAACATGAATTAAAAGTATTAAAAGGTGCATCATGAATTAATTATGTAATGGCATTAGAATTCAAAACACAATGAATTAATTATGTAACCATATAAGTCAAATAAATTTATATCAAGAAATCAATATTAAATAGATAATATACTAATCGCATACCTCATACATTTCATTCATGTCATTGATCTTCTCCTTCATCCAACTCATCATCATGATGGTAATATACTAATCACATACCTCATACATTTCATTCATGTCATTGATCTTATTCTTCATCCAACTCATCATCATGACCATCATGATCATCATCACCATGATGATGATGATGATGATGATGATTATCATCATCATCATCATGATCATCATCACCATGATGATGATGATGATGATGATTATCATCATCATCATCATCATCACCACCACCATCATCATCTTTGTCATCGCCATCACCATCACCATCGCCACCACCACCACCACCACCACCACCACCACCACCACCACCACCACCACCACCATCATCATCATCATCATCATCATCATCATCATCATCATCATCATCATCATCATCATCATCATCATCATCATCATCATCATCATCATCATCATCATCAACTTCTTCTTCTTCATCATCATTGAGTAACTGTAGATCATGATCATCATCTACATCATCTTCTACTTCTTCGGTATCTTCTTCTTCCATCACATTATACATTATCGACCTTCCTCTTGGATCATGTCTAACAACAAATGACCAACCCGGTTTATGTGGAACCTCTGAGTAAAACACCTGCTCACATTGGCTTGGAAGAACATAGGGCTCATCCCCAACTAGTTCAAATGACCTTGTATTAACCATTGTAAAACCATTATCATGTTCAATAACAGTTCTATCAGGATCATTTTTATTCAATCGTAGCCTATACCATTTGACGACGAACAAAACTAATTTGAAGGAATTAAAGTCACACTCAAGTATATCATCCAAAATGCCATAATATCGATTTTGAGACTCTTGAGGATGTATGTTGTTTCTCGATGAAATATTTGTCACCTCAAAGACTGCAGTTATCCCAGAATCACAAGTTTTCTTCGTGTCATCCATCTTTTTGATGCGAAATTTATGACCATTGCAGCACATAGCATTGTGGTGTTTGACCTGCAATATGTCAAACATGTAAAAATTATTACATCGTGAGTTGATAAATTATTGTATCTTGTAAATTTTTTTGTATAAGATTATCTTTAAAGTCTTGACTTCTAGAATTCTGACTTTGCTTCCCTCAATCATATCCCCCCAGCAAAGTGGGTTTGTCCCTAGGAGGCAAATTTTGGACTCGATTATCATGGTCCATGAGAATATTCATTCTCTTTCTAGGGATAAAAAAGAAGGTTTTTTTCTAAAGCTTGACTTATCTAAAGCCTATTATAGAGTTGACTAGGGCTTTATGCAGACTATTTTTTCAACCTTTGGATTTTGTTCAAGAAGCATTAGTCTTATCATGCAACTAGTTTCCTCTGCTTCTTTTTCTGTGCTGGTCAATGGGTCTCCCTCCCCCTTTTTCAAGTCCTCCAGGGGTCTTAGACATGGGGATCCTCTCTCCCCTGTTCTTTTCATAATCATGGTAGAATGTTTGGGCATATTTATTGGAAAGCTTGTTGAGAAGGGAGAGTTTAGATGGCTTAAACCTTCATCAATTGACCAAGTGTGTTTTCATCAGCAATTTGTGGACGATTCAATTATTATGGGGAATTATTCTGTGAAATATTCTAGAAGCTTAAAGAAAGATTTGGATAGATATGGGAGTGCTACTGGTCAATTGATTAACTCGTCTAAAAGTTTTATTTATTTTATAAACACTCTGGAGAGAAGACAGACTAAGATCAGTAATATTTTGGGTAGCCAAATTGGGAATCTCCCTGCTTCCTATCTTGGGCTCGCTTTATGTCAGGTGCCTCCTGATACCTTCTGGGGCACTCTAGTGGATAAATTTCACAAGAAGTTAGCTAGATAGAAAGGCTCTTTGCTCAATCAAATGGGTAAGGTCTGGCTTTTGAAATCTACTCTCCAGAGTATCCCTCTATATGCCATCAGTCTTTTTAGAATCCCTGTTAAGTTTGCAGAGGCTATTGAAAAAATTCAAAGAATCTTTCTTTGGATTGGGGTTGAGGAAAAGAAGAGAATGAATTTGATTGCATGGGACAAGATGTGCAAACCTATAAGAAAAGGAGCACTTGGTCTTAGAAGAATCAAAGATATGAATGATTTTCTCATGGCTAAGCAGATATGGAGAGGTTATAAAACTGAGGGAGAATGGAAATTGATATGGGATAATAAGTATAAAAGATAGCTCCCGGCCCTTCATAGTTTCCTCAAGGCTGAAGATATTCCGATTGGTTCCAACATTCAGAAAAATGTCACTAGAACTAGAGACATAATACTCAAAGGAGTGAAATGGAAGGTGGGGAAGGGTAATTTTATTAAATTCTTGTAAGAAACTTGGTTGTTAGACTCTCCCATTAGTGACAATCCTGATTGGGGCAAGTATCAGGATTAGTGTAAGGAAAAATTTGGTACTACTTTGGCTAACTACTGGAATTTAGGTCAGTGGAAGGACTTATCCACTATTGATCCTTCTCTTGAACATCTGAATAAAATTATGAATTCTATGGTGGTGGTTGATGATGAGGACCAGCTTATCTGGAAACTTACTGCTGATGGTAAATTTTCTGTCTTCTCTCTTTATTTTCAGCAATATTTCTAGTCAGGAGAGTCCTTGTTGGGCTAAGGCTTGGGTGAAAGGTCTTATTCCCAAAATTAATATTTTTTTCTGGGCTGTTCTTCAAAATAAGATTCCGATGACGAACAATCTCAAAACTAGATGTTTTTGTTTGCCTAGTATTTGTCATCTTTGTATGCATAATAAGGAAACCATTAATCACATGTTTATCCATTGTCCTTTCTCTATGGATATCTGGGCTAGATGTCCGGACAACTTCAATGTTAGATGGGTCTTCCTTGAAGCTGTCCAAGATGTCTTCAATTCCTGGTTCCACCCTTTGAAGAAAAAATCAGTTAATCTATTATGGAAATTTGCTTTACCCCATATTTGTTGGGGAATTTGGAAAGAGAGAAATGATAGAGTGTTCAGAGATAAGGCGTGAAAAGCTCAAATTATTTTTGAGAAAATCAAAATACATATGGTGAAAAACCTCTACATCACTGGTGGAATAATGAATCCCAAAGATCAAGGTAATAACATCATTTTCAAGAATTAGAGAATAAAGGGGAGTGAAATCATACATGCTAATCCTAGAGAGGAGGCGAGATGGGAATACCCCCCTCAGGGATGGATGAAAATCAATTTTGATGGCGCTTCCAATGGTTATCCTGACAATGCAGGGTGCGGTGTGGTGTTAAGAGATGAAGGGGGAATATGCAAAGCTATCAAATGTATTCCTATAGGTCACCAAACCAATCATGTTGCTAAGGCCATTGCTGCTTATCATGGGTTGGTTCTTGCTAAAGATTCAAATTGCACTAAAGTTTGGGTTGAAGGCAATTCTTTGAACATTATTAACTGCTTGAATAATGTTTTCCCTCACTCTTGGTCTATACACAATGCCATCAAAACTGTGAAGGATATAAGTAAAACCTTTGAAATGTGTATTTTCACACATGCATATAGAGAAGCCAACAAGTGTATTGACTGGGCTACCAACCTAGCTTGCCGCTCTGACAAAATCATTGCCCTTTATGGTGAGAGTAATCTCAAGTGTGAGGCGAAATCTCTGATTGAACTGGACTGTATCCAGATGAAGCAACGTGTCTTATCTAATCACAACTTCTAATGCCTTTTCCTCATTCTTCTATGATTGATCACAATGGTAGCGAGACTTGTTTTATTTGACATATCATATTTACTTGGCACAGATTCTGGGTGGCTCTTCATAACAACAATAAAATTGTTAGTTTTTTTCACAAAGATTGCAGGGAAAATAACATAGCTGCGATAAGGAAGAATTGAGAATTTAAGGATAAAATGGGGGGTAATAAAAAGAGGTTTGAACCAGCTTCTTTCTCAGATTGGAAGAAAAACAATGAAGTCTGGGAGATTATTGAAGAAGGAGGTTTGAATGTTTTTATGGAAAGGCTTTGCGGCAAAGACCCTACTATCACTAAGCATTTCATAAAAAATTGGAAGAATGGTAAGGTTCTTGTTGGCACCCAGATGATGCAAGTGGACGAGGATGTCATTGCTGAAGCTACGGGTATCGTGAATGAAGGTATGAAATTTTATAGAGACTGAAGTGTGTTTGACAAGGCTACAGATAGGTTTCCTATCACAGATGGAGAAAAAAGAAAATTGGTGAAGGCAAACAATCCCTACTATTCCCCTAAGCGTATTTGTAGGCTGTGGAGGTTTGTGCTGTTTGCCACCATCAGCTACATTACTCTGGACAAGAGATTCACAAGGGCTAATGGGATTCACTTTGTGCTGCTCAACCACTTTCGCCATGGTGACAAGGTTAGTCTGCCTTACCATCTTTCCTGCTCTATGGATCATACTATTCATGAAATGTAGAAAGATTCTCAAAGAGATCATGCCCTCCTTTGGTGTGGACTTGAGTGAGAGAATTCTCGGAGTTCTCTCTCAAGACACTTGGTATGAGGATGTTAGAGCCGTGGTGGAGTCTAGAGGACCATTGAAAGGTAAATATTCTAGATATACTCTTGAGTCAAATGGTCTTCTTCAACATCTTGGATGGATCTATGTACCTCCTTTGGAGGGTCTTCACATTTTGATCATGACTGAGGCCCATTATGCACCTTATTCGGCACACCATGGTGTCAAGAAGATGCACGTAGATCTTAGATAGATATATCATTGGGCTGGTATGAAACATGATATTGCTGATTTTGTGTCAAAGTGCTTAGAATGTTAGCGGGTGAAGGCGGAGCATCAGCACCCTGCAGGGCTTTTACAACCTAATTTGATACCGGATTGGAAATGGGATATCATTTCCATGGATTTCATTATGGGGTTGCCTATTTCCTCATGTCGTCATGATGCCATCATGGTCATTGTTGATAGATTGACCAAAGTTGCTCATTTTGTTCCTATTCGATCTTCTTATACATCAACAATGGTGGCACGAGTCTTCTTGGAAGATGTGGTGAGGTTGCATCAGATTCCAAGGTGGATCATTTCTGATAGAGACCCTATCTTTACTTTAGCCTTGTGGACCTCACTTCAACATGCTTTGGGAACCCAGTTAAACTCCAATTCAACTTATCACCTAGAGGCCGACGATCAGACCAAGCGTGTGAATCAGGTCTTGGAGGACATGCTTCGCATGTATGTTATGGACCAGCAGTCACGCTGGGAGGAATATTTTTGCCTTGTGGAGTTTTCTTATAACAACGGATATCACAACTCTATAGGCATGTCTCCCTTTCAGGCTTTGTATGGTCATCCTTGCCATACTCATTTGAGTTGGGATTAGTTGGAGGATAGGGTGTGTTTAGGCCCGGATATGCTTTGTGAGATGGAGCAACAAGTTGAGTAGATTCGTAGGCATTTGGTTGCTGCTCAGGATAGGCAGAAGAAGTATGCCGATGCGCATAGAGTCGATCGTCAGTTTCCAGTTGGCGACCATGTTATTTTGAGAGTGCATCTGCAGAAGAGTCCTATCCATTATGGAAAGGTTTCTAAGTTGGCGCCTCATTTTGTAGGCCCTTTTGAGATCCTTGAGAGGATAAGACCTGTTGCCTACCATCTTGCCTTGCCGCTGAGTCTATCCCGCATCCATGATGTATTTCATGTTTATGTTCTTCTACCTTATCATCCTGATGTGACCCATGTTCTTGATTGGAACGCTTGGCAAGTTGAGGACAAACAACTTTCCATGGAGCCCATGTGCATTCTTCAATATCGAGATTTGACCCTCAGGGGTTGTACCATTGAGAAGGTAAGGGTCCTATGGGACCCAAGTGATGAGACCTCAACGACTTGGAAAGATGCAGTGAAGATGAAAGAGCTTTATTCTTATCTGTTTTAGGCTTCCAGGAGTAAGCCTAGGCTTGGGGGGGAGGATGTAGTACCCCTCCTCGATCAACCTCTTTTGTATATTTTGATTTACTTCAGTAACAGTTCAGTGGAACATTTTTGTATATTAATTTAGATTATATGTGATGTTATTTCATGCTTTATATGGATGTATGGTGTATGCTTTTATGCAGTATTTATGTGCTTATGTTTAATGTTATTTTATGGATCATTATCATGGACTAACACTTTTACCTTATATTGCGATGCATTATTTATATGTTGCGTGTTTGCAAGTGTATTGGGATGCAAGGGGATGATTTTCCTTCACTCACTCCGGTGAGACAGAGAACATCATGATTCTCCTTCATCGATGTGCGTGTCATGTCTATATATATATGAATATTTGTCTATATGCACGTATGGATTCTTTTGGTGCAGGACATTGCAGGTACTAGTATCAGGTAGGTACGGGGTATCGACTCCACCTCGTTTCACAGGTTTGAGCGTGCCTTATATATCTGATGGGAGTGGAGGAGATAGTTGTTGTACCCTAAATTGACCCACAGTTACACTCACGTGAGTGTTGTTAGTTGATTGTCTTTCCCATCTAGCTGGTATGCGAGTCATAGTGCTTTGGTTTGGTCATTTGTGAGTCGTCATTTGATCATCCTTTGTCTTGCGTGCTTCCGTTTATTTAAATGGTTATTTAGTTAAATGGATGATACTATCTTATGTTGGCGTAATTAGTTAATTATTATGCTATGTTATTATTGATTTAATTTAATTAATGATTTGCTAGATTAAATGGTTAAATGACTTATTTCACTGTGTAAAGTGCATTAATATATTTTGTGGAAGGAAATAAATAATTGCCTAGCCATTTAATTGATATATGCTTATGTTGTAAGAAAGTATTTTGGAAAATAGAAGATAAAATAAAAAGCTTTTCTTTTTACCTTTCCATTTTAACTTTTTCATTTTAATTGTTGGAAAAGAATTGTTTTTGGAAAAAGAGAAAATCTGATTGCTTTTTACTTTTTAAAAATATTTAAATCTGATTGGATGGAATAACTTTCAACCTAGAAAGTTTAGGCTAAAAACATATTTTTCAAGCTATTCCTGAGAATTCACGGGAAGGAGAAGAGGGGAATTTTTGGAGAGAAATTCTGGAAAAATTCTTGGAGGAGATGGAAATTCGACTTGGCTTGCAAGACTGGAAATTCTTCATCTCTTTGCTTGCTATTGCTTCAAGGTTGGAGGATTTCTTCTTCTGTTGAAATTTGATTTTTGAATATTTCAGTTTTTTCCTGTGTTTAAAAATGCAAATCTGCCTATAGATTCTTGTGGAATGTATGGATTGGAAGAAAGAATGCCTGATATTGTTGATTTTGTGAAGCTCTTATCATATGTTTGCATAAAAGAAAGAAATGGTTCATTTCTCTATTTGCTGTTTGTTATTTGTTCATGGAAATCAACTTCTGGATTTACCTCTTCTATTTGGAAAGGATGAACTAGATTTAGCTTGCTGTGTGCTTTCTAGTATCTTGTTGCCCAAGATTTGGGGTTCTTGTGGGGTTTTATTTCACCATTTGCCTTATTGGTAAATATTCATTTGAAATTTGGATTTGGCACTGTGTATGTGTGTGCCTGTGAAATAACCTGGAAATGAATCATTTCTTGTGTTAAACGATTTTGTGGCTTATTGGTTTTTTTAAATGCTTAAGGAGTAAGAATTTTAATTAATTTTGGACTTTACCTTACCCTATGACGGGCTAGTCCCCCCACATGGGTCAGTAGTGTCTGCTGCCCGTAGGTAGCAGTACCGATTGGCAGTACTACTATGCGGTATCAGTACTACTGGTCGGTAGAGGCTTCTACCGGCGGTACCAGCACTACCGGTAAGTAGGATTGCTACCGATTGGTAGCAGTGCTACAAGACGGTAGCATCTGCTACTGGTCGGCAGCAGTACTACTGACAGGTAGTGCCTGCGGCTCCGACAACAACACTGTTGCGGGTTGCTCTCAACCCCTGCGTAACCATGTACCCTTACCAGTACAAACCAGTTAGTACAATAAAGTTAATTTTTATAAAATAGAATATATTTTAAAGTGGTTTTAGTCTTAAATGAAAATGGTGATTTTTCATGTGATTTTTATTATGTGGTTTAATAAATTTATCTATGGAAATCAAAGCATGAATTAGGAATTCAAATTGGTTAATTTGGATATATTCTGGAAATGAATTAAATGCTTGTTGGAAATTCATGTTTTTATTCTGATGAGTATTTGATGTGAATTTGATCCTTGATGGAATATTGATTTGGAAATTGAATGAGGTGTGAATGTTATGAAAGAGTGTTTTATTTAATTTTCAATCAATGATGTTGCAAGTGCTTATGATGCTGATTTTCTCAAAGATTGTCTGAGTGCGGACTTAGTGAATTATCTGTCCTTACAAGTGTATATTGTGTTATTTCTGGTCTGTGGTTTAGTCATCCTGTGGTGGCGTATTTGGTACCTTTGGCCAAGTGATATATGTTGGCTTCGTTGTCTTAACCATGTAGTGTCTTTGCCTTATTGTTAGCTAAAAGTCAGTATGTCCTTGTTTGACCACTTGTTTCTGAAAGTGGTGTAATGGTTGTCTGCTTCGCCATAGGGTCCTTGGGGAGTGACCTTGTCTATTTAGTGTCCCTTGAGAGAGTGGCTTTCGAGCAAGGGCTGCGCCCAAAGTGGTAGGCATTACGACCCTGCGAAATTCAGATAATAAGTGATAATCTAATTAATTGATTAGGTGGGTAGTTCATAACATTAATAAAGATATTGTACCTCACGCATAGGTGAGTGCTTGTATTGAGGCTCATAATGTAGTGAGAAGGCCTGGAATGGCAAATTGACCACCTTGTCTTCATGAAAGGCTGGAAGGGTCTGCATGAGACTTAGTTGGAGTAGGAGGTTCGAGAGAGGTTACCAGGACAAAGAGTTGGAACCTATGAGGGCCTACCGAGGTAACCATCAAGCTATGCGATGAAACTCTCTCTTTAGGTTCACTTGTGTGCGTGATGTTGGTTCACTTGTGTTTTGTGATATCGAGTCACTTGTGTAATTGTGATGTTGAGTCACCTGGATTATTGTGGATTCTCTTTGTGTTGTCATGGAGGCGTATTGTTTGTCGACCATGTCATGCTTTTGCTTGCTTAAGGGTCCTCAACTATCTCCTAGCACAGTGGGGTGATTCCATTTTGGGAATTGCATGATCGGGTGGTAGTGCCACTTCCCATCAGATGTTCTTGTTCATATCTTCATGCGAGGATCGTCTTCATAGGTGCTTTTGTGGTTCGTGGCTCATGCATAATCTCATGTTGGAGATTATTATTCTTTGGGGACCTAAGTGGTCATTGTATCATGATCTTTTGTAACCTTGTTATTGGTTAAGTTATATCTTATATGTTTATTGAGAAGCTATATATTGGAAGAGAAATGTAATCCTATGTATGGGATGTTTTTATCAGTTCCATTATGATATGTGTAAATACTTATTGAAGTGTAATTATATTGTATCCTTTCAATGTTTCAATGGTGTAATCTGTTATTCCTTATAGCTTTTTGTGATCATTGAGTTAATGATGGATTATTGGATTAACCTTAATTGTGGAATTTATCTTTGGGTTTTTAATTCTTCATTGGTAACCCTTAAGGAATTCTAGTGTAAGTCTTCCGCTTGTGTTATCATGCATGTTGTGTAAATGCACTTATTATGTTTATACTTAAAAAAAAAATCGTTTCACCCTTGTTGTGGGTTTTCCTTTGGGGTTCCTGACAGGGTATTACACATTTCATTAGTAGTTTCAGGTATGCTTGTATTTTCTATACCTTGTGAAACAAGAACTTCAAACTCATCAGACTCTTCAAAAGGTGTATCAGCTATCAATGGAACTTCAGACTCTTCAAGAGGCATATTATCTATCAATGGAACTTCAGTCTCTTCAAAAGACATATTAGATATCAATGGAACTTCAGGTTCGAGAGCCATGATGTTCATCTCCTCTCCTTTTACTAATAAGATGTTTTGGTTGATTTCATGAGTAGTTTCAAGTATGCTTGTATTTTCTATACCTTGTGAAACAGGAACGCTATCCTCAACTGGGATTTGGTCACCTCCATCTTCACTAGATTCCAACTTTGGCTGAGTCTTACATGGAGACAAATTACTTTCTTTTGATTCAATTGTTTTCATACCTCTGATCACCTGTGCATGACATACATTATTTGAACTAATGATATTATATATTCAAACAAGCAAGAGGAGAATGTGAACGTATGAATCAAGAAAACTTACATATCTATCTTCATCCTCATATAGCATCAACACATATCCTTTTTGAAGACCATGTTCTCGAATGAAAGCCCCTACAATATCTGTTAAATACAATCCATAAAAATCTAAAATATATGAAGAAAATAATCCTCCATATAAAGCTCCAAAATATATGTAAAACAACTATCCATAGAACTGGACAAAATATAAGTAAAAAATAATTTAGAGAACTCCAATTCTACTACCCCATTTCATATTTCTTGAGATCTACTAGCATTTTCAATTGCATGTTATTGTTTGACAATTGAATATTTAAATTTCTTCAAACTTACCTGTATTTTCCAATATATACATTCTAGTCTTATTGTTTGGCCAGAACCTGCACAGTATACAGTGCAAGATTAGATCACATAAATTGGTTCCTTTTCCTTTTCTTAAAAAGATATTTTATACAATATAAGCAACTTCAACCTCCACAAGCTCTAAGAATGGTTGTTCTCATTTAAACTTATTGTTTGTGTACTAAATAAATTTCAATCATAATTAAGTCTTTTACCATTTTGAATCTTCATAACAATATCATAATATTGAATAACGAGATAATTCAATGATTTACTTGTATTTGAGAATCCAACTACGATCATTGTCATGGTCCTTTGCTGATATGACAATGCCTTCCTTCATCTCTATGCGTGGAAGTTTTGCTTCTGCAGCTTTCTAACACGTGATAAGAATAAAAAAGAATATTAAAGATCCCATTTACTTTATAAAAGTCCTAGAAAAGGTAAATCTGAGGTGGAAGCTTGAATCTAATAGATACATATTTTTTCAGTATAGTAATCTATGAAAGAAATAACATTATGCCTGCATGAAAGGCTTTCTTTTGCAATGGAAAGAAATGAAAAATAAGAAATTTTAAATTTAAGTAGATTTATTTTTTAGTAAGATAAGGTGGGTGTTTCACACGACCTAAATCCTGAACAAAAACAAGGAAGTTGTCTAAGGGATAATTAGAAATAGCTAAAAATTAAGATTAACAAAACGATAATATAACCAATTTGGAGAATAGTAATCCAATTCATGTAAAATATTATTATTTAATTTTTTAATTGAAAAGACAAATAGATTAATGATATTACTGTTCTAAAGGATGCCCATAGAGTTATAGGGCGTGTTCTTAAATAAGAAGCTCATTCATCATCATCATTACGTAATACAACTCAAGTAAAGTGCCCCAAACCTACCTACCAGCCCATAGAGTTCTAAGGGGGTAGGTGTATAACGTATATAATCACTTGGAAACTAACGAGAAGAATTATAGCCTCATATTCAAAGTACTGCCAACGGCAGCTAAGACTCGATCGGTTATAAAAGGAGGAAAGAGAAGTGGGGAGAACAATATTGGTGGGAGGAGAAACTAGAATTAATTCCTCACAACTCTAATCTCCTCCCATTCCTCCCACTCAATTAATCAGCCCCATAGAATTTGAGGCCATAGAATTGTAGGGCGCTTGCTAGCCCTTTAGAATGGTAGGGGGCTAGCCCTTCAAATAGTAGGGGGCATGCAGGGATACTATAGTTTTGAAATCCTCCCACTCTACTCTAGTAGAATTCTTTTCTCCCACCCTACTATAGAATTCTTTTATCCCACCCTGCATAACATTTGTAATAGTTAAAAGAAAAATGTATAATACAATTTAATGCAGAAACAATTTAGAAACAAATAGACTCCAACAAACTCTTAAAACATATTTAAAACAATAACAACACCAAAGACTGTGATCTAAATGTTGTTCTTATAATATTAAACTATAATAAGAAAAAATACTATAAAGCCATTTACCATTTACCAACCTTAGGAAGAACTACTCGTCCAAGATTACTAACATCACTTGTTTGCAACCGCTTCTGCACCAACAATCTCTTTCCTCCATGTGAGGACTCTGTCTAAGTATATCAAAGAAACCAACATGTCAGATTCTAATACATGGCAAGATATTTGTAAAATCAATAAATATTTTAGTGTTTTAGTTATTGATTTTTCAGAATTCAATTTTGTAAATATTTGATGTTCAATGTTTCAGATTAAATTCTATAATCCATCATCAGAGAACGAAAGCATTCTCATGTTTTTAATTTTCTGATGTATCCTAGAATTTGATCTGAAATATTAGACATTAAAAAATCTATAGAATTGAATTTAGAAAAATCAATAGCTAAAATATTATGAATTGTAAAAATTAAATATTATGAACTGTGAAAATTTCTATTTTTCTAATATCTTAGTGTCCTTAAAATTATAGAGAAAATACCTTGGTTTCTACTTCAGTGTTTGTTGGTTGCAGACTAGCCTGTATAGAGCTATAGATTTTTTTTCTCTCATATTTAGAGAACCTCTTCTCAGAGACCTGATACAGATGACGCTCTTTAGTCCTGCAATCCCTTTTTATCTTGGATCTGTGATATCTTCTTGGAAAAATAGATGCCTTCATGTCAA